>NW_009731614.1:69965-98444 GCF_000703405.1 Apaloderma vittatum | reverse complement strand
TTTGTCTGAAAGCCCCGTAATTTCAAAAGTACAGTAATTCGGAGGTGTATGTGTGGGGGAGGGGAGGGGTTTACATTTCCCGTGTTCAAGGGAGGTTTTCCCCTGTCTTCTAAACCAAGACACAGGCTTCTTTACTCAGACACTTAAGTAAAAGCGAAGCCTGATGGCCATCATTTCTGATGAGCTCGCCTTGTATTGCTGGGCAGTTCCCCTCGTGGACGCAGCTTGGTGGCACAAATATCATTCAGCTTGGATTTTGAAAGCGATGGATGCAAAAAAAACCACACCCCAAAAACCCCCTCCACTGAACGTACCATCCCTGCAAGTCTGTGTCCCCACGGCTGTTGCCTGGCTGAAACCCTGGCACCGTGCCTGTTTGCATCGACAGGGAGTTTGGCCTGATGTGTCCATTCCTAGGGGGATATTTTAACATTTATGTTGTACCTGAGATAACTGAGGCAGTCTTTTACAGATAATTTTTATGGCTATAAATAATTTTCCGTAGATGGCTTCAGCTATCGTCTAATGGGATGGAGTTAGTGCTGCTGAAAGCAAACAAGAACAACTTTTCTCTTTTTTTTTTTTTGTGGTAATAGAATTTCCTTTCCCGTGCAATCCTGTACAGATCGGCTATTTATTATGTAAATAACAGCTGAAAGAAGCCCTTCCAAGGTAACCGTAAGCCCCCAAGGTAAATGAGATCACTCCTCCCCTGTTAGATAAGTGAGATGCGAGTGTATCTGGCTGTGTAACTGTGTCCACAGGCTCCTTCTCAATGAATTGCTGATGAAAGAAGAAACCCCGAGCGAGTGAGGGACCCGCTGTTCTTGCAGCCTGTGCTCCAGAATCGCCCCGTTGATGCCCCCGATGCTTTTCCTGCGTGGAAATGATTTCGAACCAGCTAACGTGCAGAACTTTGAAGTGCTGTCCGACAAGATAAAATCGGCTAAAAATAGGTCTGAATAGGAAAGCCAGGCTAAAATATGAAGGGGGGGGAGCTGAGGGTCGTTTTACAGGCATTGTTGATAGAGTTTCAGGGTCCCGAGAAGGGAAGATGAATGTCTTTCTGTTACGGTAACAGCTGCTCTCTGTCCATCGGCATCTAGTGTTTGCCGATCCAACTCATAATAATTAAACAAAAGAGTTATTTCATAGCAGCCTTGGTAGAGGATTTATGTTGGAATTTTATCTTTCTCCATTTAGGCATTTCTTCATCTGTTAAGGAAAAATACAAAGTTAACCTCTCGCCTGGACCACATCTCACCTCTTGACAGAGCCAACTAATTACTACTGGGAGAAAGCTAGCTGTTAACTGGGCATTCAGAGCTATATTAAAAAAAAACAATTCTGAATTTCACTAATGCACTTGTCCTTAAACAACTCTTCGGTGCTTTTGTGCCCTGAATCCCTGAGTGGTTGGGTGACTGGTGTTTTTGTACCTCCCTAGTATGACCATGTAATGCGATGTGGATTTCTTTTCTTCTTTACCTTTGTTTATTAGGGATTCCTTCCCACCCCCAATTTTGCGAGCTAAAAGCTAGTGTGAATGAGCAAACAGCTGCAAAGAAGTCAAAGGTGCAAAGCTTAGCAGTGTTTCAGGAATGGGAGTTTATTCAGATGTAGTTAACCCTGCAAAACTCTCTGATAGGGATGAGTCTTGGAGGAGTCACACAGGTCCAGAGTGAGGCAGAGCTGAATTACTTGGTACCTTCTTGTGTATTGAGCCACAGCTTTTAAGACAATTTGGGGTTACATCTGTACTCCAGAATAAAACAGTCCCTGGCCAAGTGGCAGGGCATGGCACAACTGGTGCTGTGTGCTTCAATTCCTCTCTCATCTGAGCAGGATGGGCACGTTCGAGCCGTGTCCTTGTCCTGTCCCATCCCCTGCTCGTGGGTTGGGAGAAAACCATCCAGAGCCGTGTCAACTGCTCTTCCTCTTTGCAGATCTCTCCTGCCGTTTTCTGTCACTGGGCTCTGTCCCTACAAAGGGTTTCTAGAAGATTATGCTTAGAAATAGCTGGTTTGCAACTGTTTTTCATCACAGTGGCACAGCTTTTTATTTTTTTTTATTTTTTTTTTTTAAATGTGCTAAAGCTACCATTCCTTGAAGATCACAGGCTTGAATTTATCCACTGCTGAAACACCACAAGAAACTACCTGAAGCCCAGGGCTGCTATCAGAGGATCCTTTCCCAAGTCTTAATGGGATACATGCCTCCGTGTAGCTGCCTTTTGAACCCTGGCGGTTAATTTAATGCCATTTACTCTTCTCTGAAGGAGAGTAGGCCCAGTTAGATGGTAAGGTTAAAACCAGAGCTGTGCTATGTTTATATTAATAATTTCCACTGGTGAAATATGAATCTGAGACCTTCCTCATTCATTTAAACCTCATAGTTAATAGGCAAGAGTGGAAATGCACCATGTACATGATTATTACAGTGACCTGATTTCGCATGCATTTCTGATCTAATGTCTGTTAAAAAAAAATAAAATATAAAATTGATTTTGGGAGCCCTGGGAAAGAGAAGGAAACCATTTATTTCAACCCCCAAATTCCTTTGAGCTGTAGAAACATTGTCAAAGTAATTGTAGCCTTTTCAATTTTTTTCTGCGTAGATTTCTTTCTGTGTAGTCTCAGAAAAACTGTGCTCTGTTGATGGATGTCACTGTTTTTTTTACTTGTGACAAATACCTCTCAAGGTATTGTTTGAGCGATGTGGAATTGGTTCATGTGTAAAATTCTAGCTTTTCATGAATACTTTATCATGGATACGTGTATGCTAGCTTCTTCTGGATTAAGGTGTTATACCTTTAGTGGTTTGCTGCGGGATATCATCTTAATCACTTTTGCTGTAATTTAATCATCTTAATTAAAACTGCATTGCATTGTGGAAAGTAATTTGGGTCTGGAGAGCAGTGGATTTTATATTTGTATTTTTCTCTTTTTTGATCTTATTAGAAGATGGTAATGGTCTTGGCAAGATTCTGCTAAAAATTAGCACAGTGTACAAAAACTCATGTTGCCAAGTTAGCACAGTATTTCTCTAGCTAATTGTGGCCTTGAAGGGTATAATATAAAAGGTCATCTTTGTTAGTGAACTGCAGGCTTCTCTTGCGAGGCAGAAATCCATGTCCTTATCAAGGATGAAATCTTGGCTCCTTGGTTACACAATTGAGCTTCGCTGTAATTTGGACATCATTAGGCTTTTTATTAAAGCAGTGGAACACTCTAATCAATCTTGGTGCTTTGCTTTCTTAAACGTACTTCTGTATGCGAATTTGTATTTGTGTTACGGCTTCCCTTTCTCTTCCTCCTCCACAAACTCTGTGAAGGGGAAGGGTCTGAAGATGAGATGGGATGAGAAGTTGCTGTTTTCCCCTTTTTGGGGTGTTCTTTGCCCTGAAGGTCCCCATGTATGACAGTGCTTTTAAGAGCTGGAGTGTCTGACGTTCTCATCTTGTGTTAGAAGAACGAGGAGGAGACCCTTCTGGAAAGAGCAGCCACAAAAAAAAAATTAATGAAACCAGAATTTAATTTAAAAAGTGGTTGGCATTAGTTTTCTCTTTCTTTACATCCAGACAAAAGGATTTAATTTTTTTGGAGGGAGGGGGATGTAACTAACCCAAAACAGAACTCTCTGTGTGGTAGTTATGGGGCAGAATTGTGGAAGAAAAGGGGTTTTGTGATTTTGCACCTTTTTTGTGTTCTGTGTCTTGTTTTCATTAGTGTGTTAGCACTCCCAGGGACATATTTTTGTTGCTCTGACTTCCGTCTTGTAAAACATAGCTGGTTCTTACCATGTGTTTCTTTGGTTGCTGTTTCTTTAACTAGCAGATATTTTTCTAGTTGGATAGACACATAGATCCTTCCCACTTACAGGACAGTTAGATCTGATATTACACCGCTGTGGAAGTTAGACCCATGCTTTGGCAGAGCTTCATTCGTAAGGTTTTGGAGACTAGATTTTGATTGCTTCCATCACCTGTATTTGGGTGGATGATGTGCTGGTGCTGCCTGTGTCCTTGAGACACTCACTGGTGCTGGAAATGCTTGTGGAGACAGGAACAGCAGTATTGGATCCTCTCTGTGAAGAACTGTCTTCTGCAATATCCCTGCCAACTTCACTTTCGTACATCTTGAAAATGACAATCCTAGAGTATCACCCCAGTGGGACGGGGAACTGCTGTTACTGGCACGCACAGATGAGGATGGGAGCAGAGAGATGTGCTCTACGGGAGCGGTGCTCAGACCTTTGGTGGTTGGGCAAGTTAAAATCTGTGCTCTCTGATCCCCAAAGGCAGGGGTTTGTATGTGGACCTCTAGATCATCTCAGTGTTCCTGTGTTGGGAGGTAGATACCTACAGCTGTTGTTACTTTAATAACATTCCATATAGATCCTGTCAAGTACAGATGCTGTGACAAATGCTTGGTTTTGCCATCGGTTGGTGTATGGGCTGTGGCTCACCTCAGAATAACATGTTATGCCTTTAAAAATAATTAAAACCTAGAAAAGAGTCTGTTGTGCTTGTGGATGAAGAGACATCTATCCAGGGACTGTTTGGCATCCCATAACTTCTTTTCAGGAGTTCTGTTTTCCTTGAATCTGCTTACTGAGGGCTCTTGACCTCATGCTGGTACCAATGTTAGCAGCTGCATGCCCTAGAGCTTGGTGATATTTGAAGTAGATTGTGGACCACCTCGTTTATAACCCCCCTCAGCTGGTACTTCCCAGTTTCTGCCCAACAGATGCATGTGCTCCTTGGGAGCTCTCCCCAGGTTTCGCTGGCTTGTGCAAAAAGTTGCTCTTTGAGCAATTACAAGAACGCAATGTTTCCACTCCGAATGGGCGAGCTTTCTTGGGCTGCAAGTTTTTAATGAAAGCTTTAAGTTATGAATGTGTCATCATCTCATTACTGTTCTTTACCGCTTGGCGTCCTGTTGGTCTAACGTAGTTTAACTGTCTCCAGCCTGAACTGAGTGCTGCTTTCAGCATTTATAAACTCTAAAACTGTTAAACAAACCAAGCCTCCAAGATGCAGGAATGGCAGCAGGGTTGAAGACACGGGGATTGTCTCTAAGGAATATAGTCTATTATATGTTGGGTATAAATCAACCTCTGACTTGTGGGTGTTTGGAGGAAAATTTCCTTGGGGACTTGTAATCCAGACTCAGCCTCCTATAAATCTTCTTGGATCTTCTGCTGAAGCATGTGGCGGTACTGGAGAGCTGATTATAGATGTAGAACGTAGACCTGGGAGTGTGAAATACTATTGCTCCTTCCCTTCCATCACCACGCTGGACAGATGGATCTAAGAAGCAGATTATTTTCAGTATGTTAGAAGTGATGAGTTCATTGTTCTGTTCTTTCCCTTCTAGTAAAACCTGCAGACTTGGCTTTAGATATTGGGAATTGAAAGCAAACAACAAATAAAACTAGGTTGGTTTTATTTGCTTTCTGGGGTTTCAGGTGTGAGAATGCATGTTGGTTGCATTTTTATCCTTTTTACATTCCTTGAGGGCTAGAAAATATTTTTCTTTAAATGGAAGGCAATGTTTTACATCTTCTAAATGTCTCCAAGGAGCGAGTTTGTTGCAGACAAAAATCCAGCTCTTTAGTGCATGGTGAGAAACCCTGGAAAGGAAGAACAGGGCAGGAGCTGATGCCACCATATCTTCAGAGACAGGCTGGCTCTTGCCGGCTGGACATGACAGTGTGTGAACTTTGTCATTGCATATTTTCATCAATTAAAGGGGTGTTTGGGTTTTTTTTTTTGTCTTTTTGTGGTGCCCCTCAGTTGCTAGTAGCGCTCTTTTTGCTGCAGGTTAAGTTACCGCTTGAAAGATGGGTTATGTGTGCAGCTCTGGTCCTTTGGGGGCTTTCCACAAATAGCAGGGTATGGTTTGTGTCTCTGAGCACTTTGTAGTTGGTGAAATTTTTCCCAGAAAGGTAAACCTTTCTTAAGTCAGCTCTAAAATGTCATAGAATCACAGAATGTCGGGGGTTGGAAGGGACCTCTAGAGATCATATAGTCCAGCCCCCCTGCCAGAGCAGGATCACCTACAGCAGGTCACACAGGAATGCGTCCAGGCGGGGTTTGAAAGTCTCCAGAGAAGGAGACTCCACACCCTCCCTGGGCAGCCTGTGCCAGGGCTCTGTCAGCCTCACAGTAAAGAAGTTTCTCCTCATGTTGAAGCAGAACGTCCTCTTCTAACTTAAACCAGTTGTTACTGGTTCTGTTGCTGGGCACTACTGTGAAGAGACGGGCACCTTCCTCTTGACCCCCACTCCTTGGGTATTTATATACATTAATAGGGTCCCCTCTCAGCTTTCTCTTTTCAAGGCTAAACAGCGCCAATTCTCTCAGTCTCTCTTCACAGGAGAGATGTTCAAGTCCCTTAATCATCCTCATAGCTCTCCGTTGGACTCTCTCCAGTAGGTCCCTGTCTCTCTGGAATTGGGGAGCCCAAAACTGGACCCAGTATTCCAGGTGTGGTCTCACCAGGGCAGAGCAGAGGGGCAGGAGAACCTCCCTAGACCTGCTGGACACACTGTTCTTAATGCACCCCAGGATCCCATTGGCTCTCTTGGCCACAAGGTCACATTGCTGTCCCATGGACAACTCACTGTCCACTGGGACTCCAAGGTCTTTCTCCGTGGGGCTGCTTTCCAGCAGGACATCCCCTAATCTGTACTGGTGCCTGGTGTTATTCCTCCCCAGATGCAGGACTACTCTGTGCTGGAAGAACACCAGCGATTAGGGCAGCTTTATTCTCTTCAGTTGCCTGGTGGGTCCATTGGCCTCCGGATGCAGGATGCTGCAGGATCAGACACCTCCTACAAGATGTAGGACCTGTCTGTACCTCATACTCGTCACATCCCCTTATCCCTGTGTCCATCCTGGTTTGTGCATCCCTCAGATGTGGTGTTTACAGGTTTCTCCTAATGGGAAACATGGCCAGTAGCAAGCAATATGGGCTTTGTTTGTGGTTTTTTTTTAAACCTTTCTCTTTTATTGCTTCTCGTGCAACTTGCCTACTTCTCTTCTTGCCTTTTTTTTTTGTTTCCCCTGGTTGTGCTCTCTCCACCTTTCTCTCTCTTCAGAAGAAATTGTCTGTTCTGACTTCAGTAAATGTTTTCTCACTTGTCAGAACAAAAGCGGCTGAGCGTGGTGCGCTTTTTTGTGCGTGTGTGTGTGTGCAGGGAATGTGTCAGGGTGTTTTTACGGGCACTGCTGCCAAGCTTGTCAGCGGTGGCTGGGCCAGGAAAGCCAAGCTCCTTTATAGATTACATATCTTTACAGATTTTTATCTCCAGTTTTCAGGGAAGAGTAGCCTGAAGTCAGCCTTGACAGTTCAGTAGACGAGACGGCTGTAACCACCTCTCATAACGGTGCTTTTGCAAACAGACCTGTCCTGCCTGCTGGGAGAAGGGTGATGGGCTGTGGACAGGGACCCTCTCGCAGCATCTCTGTCACCTGAGAGGTCATCCTGTGGTGATGGTTTTGTCGGTCCTTCTGCATTTGCAAAAGAATTCTGCTCCACTCTCCACATGCTGGTTGCTCCTCACAGCTGCAGGAACCCAACTGGAAATGGAGAAACGTGTCTGCCCTTTCCCCATGGAGGGACGGTTCTTTCCGACTCGCTCTTTGGAGCCCTAGTGACAAATGATTTATCATTAGTCAGGAGTCCTTAAAACCATGCCCGATAAAGGCTTTTTATTTATCTTTCTCCCAAGTGGCTGTTTGGGGGTTGATGCTTGTAATTCTTTATGCATATTTCTTCTCCTTCTTATTTCAAAGGGCCCAGGAGAGGAGCCAAATCACCCTCTGGGCTGGAGCATCCCCTGCCCCAGGGTGAGCTCCTGTTTCCAGCATGACCATGCTTGTCACTTGGGTTTGTTTGTTTTTTTTGGTTTGTTTTTTTTTTTTTCAAGGTCTGGGCAGTGTCGGCTGTGATCCGATCCATTTTGGCTGCGATTTAAAGATGTTACAGGCTCCTCTTGCATGTACAGCCATTAACACCCATCCCTCCCCCTCTTCCCCTGTGGTATCAGGGACACCCTTATCTCCAGCAGTTCTGTTGTTTGGAGGATGAGCTGTCAGGAGTTAAATCCAAACAGGCAGCAGGTAACTTGGACTGAATTAAACTGATAATGCCCTACTAAACCCCTCACATCTTTGGAAATGCCGTTTATCTGGACTGTAAATTAAATTATTGTTGTTGATGTCGCTTCAAAGAAGCTGCAAGAATGAGTTAATGGGAGCTCCCGAGAGAAGTCTCCCAAGAAAATCTCCCCTTAATATATGTTAAGGCATCTTTTTTTCTTCTCTTCTCTAATTTTTTCCAAGTTTGAATAGAAATAATCATTCCGTCTTTTCGACTTTCATGATGTATTTCCAAAGAAACAAAAGTCCTATAAATGTCTTTCAAGTATTATTTTTTGTTGCAGACTTCATCATAAAAATATTTACTGAGGCTTTGCTGGCTTAAAGTGTTGTGGTCATGCATCATGGAAGTAATGTTTTTGTTTGTTTGTTTGGGTTTTTTTTTAATGGTATTAAAAAAACCCACCCAAACAAACAACAAAGCAATAAAACAACCAAGAAAACCCTCATAGTCTGGAAAAGCTTTTTGGTATTTCTTCACTAGGTATGAAAAAAGGAGGAGTTCTGTTCTGTTGTGAAAGCTGAGCTGGTGGCACAAAATGAATGTTTAAAATAGTGCTACAGTTTAGTATGGAAAGATTTGTAAAATAAGATTAGATATAAATGTTATCTTTTTTGTAGGTTGTTTTTTCTGTTGTTTGTTTTTTTTTTGTGAGGGCAGGTGTTGGGGATTGGTTTTGTTTGTGCAGGAGGGTGGGGGCACATGCTGGGGTGAGATCATACCTGGGGGCTGGCTTGCACAGGGGTTATTGCATTTTCCCTGGGGTATGAATTTATATGAAGTCACGGGAAGGTGTTCCTAAGCTTTCTCAGCACTGACACTCGCTTTGAATTTCTTACGGAGGCATTTGAGTTGGTTGTTGGGCTTGTAGCTGAGAGTACAAACTGATGGCGAGGAACTTGTGGGTCCCTGAGCACCACTTGAAAATCCCTGGTGGCAGGAAAGTACAGGAGGAAAAATAGCTTGGAAGGTATTTAAGAGTCTTAGGCTGGTATCTTTTTATGAGATGTAAGTATCTGAATTTTTTTACTATTTCAGTCTCTGTAAAGACATAGGGCTCACCCCTGTTGTGAGCTGTGGTGGCATTTAGCCCAGGCTGGAATCTGGTGCTGATTCTGATGGTAATGAAGATCAGATTGTGGTGCAAGGGAAGGACTTTCTGAAAGTGACCCACGAACTAATTCCCCTCATTTGTTGGTGAAAGTACAAATTTCGGAAATCCTCTCCCTGCCTCCCTGGCCAAGAAAAGACAGAAAACAGTTGGGGAGAGTTTCTATAACAGGGCTATCACTCCCAAACCCAGCAGTGGATCCTTGTTTCGTGCCTGCTGGAGCACACAGCAGTCTCTGCTCTGCAACTGGTCGTGGTGGCTGACACAAACTGGAATTTTTAAGTAAGAAATACTTTTTTCTATAAAACACGAAGGTCACCATGTGTGTGTCCAAACTTTCCGTCTTTGAAGGGAATAACGTAACCTCTGTCCTTTCGGGCTTCACCTCAGTTGATCTGTACCACATGTCCTTCAAGGTAAGCTGGGTAAGTGGCTAGCAGTCAAGGCAGGAAAAGAGAAATCCCATTTGAGGCTGACCTGATGCCATCTGACATTTTGCTTATTTGGAAAGAGAAGGTTTGATATGGAAGTGGTGGAGCTAGTTCTGAGTTGCTGCAGCCCTTACGACGTATTAATCTTCAGGGTAAATTGTGGCCTTATAGAACGCTTTTTCTTCACTTGGTAGTAAAGACTTTTTCTTTCATGGGCCACCTAAGTTTGCTTGGATCCTTGGCGTGGTTGTGTGCCTCACTTGAAGCATGTTGAGAAGCTGTTGTATGCCTACTTAAACATGTTCATTAATTCTGTAAAATTAAAACCTCCGTAGTTATCCCTTTACTTAGGTTTTACGGATGATGTGATGCACGTTCCCTACTTGTGAGTGGGGCTAATATATTCTTGCTATCTTGTTTGCCCTCCTTCTTGGAGAAGCTGAAAATTTGCAGGATGCTTTGAAGACAGAAGAGTTATCCCTGCAGCCTGCCTGCTCTCCAGGAGATGCTGTCCCCTCTCTCAGGAAGAATTCGTCTAGAGGTTACAGACAATAAAGCACCTCCCTGTACTGTAATGTTTTTGTTTTAAATGGAGTCTAGGGTTTATAAGCATGGGTAGGAAACTCAGATTGCTCTGCTTGCTTTTTTGGTCTATGTGAGACGGCGTTAGCTTTGAGGCATCTTGATACTTTCTGTTGACTTTGTGCCAGAGTGAGGGTTTCTCAAGGCCTTCATCCAGCTTTCCATGACTGTCTGGTTCGGAGCGTGCGATCAACAGAGAGGAGATCCTAGTGGTCTCCTCTTTGGCTTGGGAGCCCTTACATGCCCTGACCTTATGTAGCTGCTGTTACTTGGACTGGCAGAACAGGTGCAGCTGCTGCAGAGAAATTTAAAGCAATGAAATGCCTGTCTTTGAGGATATAAGTTACCGACAATTTGTGGTTTTCTCACTTTTGACTGACACGTGTGGTGTCTCTGGGAGGAAAGGCAGCATCTTGTCTGTTTGTCCTCTCTTTCCCAGCATCCAGCAGCTGGCTGGGGAGGGAGCTGCTCCTGTGTCCCATCCATGTCCTGTTTGGTGGACCAGTGTGCTGGCCTGGGATTGCCTTTCTCATGTTGTCCACTGGATGCAACCAAAAAGTCAGAAGAACCAGAAGAATGACCTGATGGTCCTTGTCCCATGGGGACATAGGGAGGGGGCTGCTGTGGCCTTGAGCAAGCCGGGCGCTCTGCCATTACACTTTCTGCCCACGTTCCCTTCTACAGTTGCATCTCATCCAACATTCCTGATTTTCCTTGGCCCAACACTCGTCTCTGAGATACCCTGCTGGGTGCTCTTTAAAACGTGCTGTGATCTGGACGTTGACTCTGTGGAGGCTATGGGCCACCAGCCAGGCTGTGGGACAGGAGTTCTTCTCTGAGGCAAGGTCAAGCTTGGCTACCGTGGAAGCAGATGGACCACTGCCATGGCCTTGGGGACATCCACACGGCCATCCTGCCCCAGGTAGTCATGGCGATGGGCCAAGGGGTGATGAGAATGTGCGCTTGATGGGATGTTGGGTACAGCTCTCCTATACCCCTTGCTTCCAGGTGGCACTGTGTGTTTCAGAGAGCTAGTCAGGATTTTCCTTCCTAGAAGAAACTGCATTGGCACAAAATGCCTGCACAATAAAGCTGCTGTTGTCCTGGTAGGATCACGTTTGAGAGTTGCCCTCTAATTCTGAAACACAGCTGAATCAAGACTTGCTTCTATTTTTTTTTTTGGTTTTATTTGCATTCCTAAAAATCATCCAGACTTTTTCTCCTTTTTAAAAGCAGCAGGGCTGCTGAAAACCTTTCCAGCTGCTGTTATGAAGTAAGTGAGTTATTCTAGCTAAATTGAGTAGATTCGACTGGAAGCTCTTCTGGAAATACTGTACAGGTTGTGGACCAGCTGTTGGCAAAACTAGCCAGGGTTTCACGCACTCTGGGCCCCCCAAAAGAAATGATGTTTTATCGTAGTGATTTTTTCCCTCTTTTTATTCTGCTACAAGAACAATCCTGCACTTTTTAATTAAAATTTGAGCTGTCTCAGCAGTGGGAGAGGGCTCTAAGTCCGTGGCATGAAAGGGCAGTCATTCCCTTCATGGTAGCTGGTTTCTCTGGCTCCATCGGGTGGTTAGTGACCTGAGACAACAGCACGTGTGAGGGAACAGAGTAGAGGGAGTTGTTTTAATTCCAATTGCGGTTTTCCTTGCCTTTCCAACCCCTTCATGAGCTGCTTCTCCCACCGCTGTGCTCAACGGGTGGCGGCGGGAATAAAGGAAGAATTTGCAGTGATTAAGATACCTCAGCAGAGCATCCAGTGGGGAGCCGGAGGGGTCCATCAGGGACAGACAGAACCGTGCTGATCTTAATCCAGACTCTGTTTCCTCTAGTGATCTCTCCATGTCTGCCTCAGTCTAATGCTCTTGGGCCCAATCCAGTTTCTCTGAATTTTTTTTCCTTACCAGGAGTCTATCTGAAGTTCTTAATTTAGGTCTATGGTTGTTCATGAAGGCTCGTGAGCCTCCTTCTGTGCCCGAGCAGCTGGGGCTGGACCGAGCCTGAGAACAGAGCAGCCTCAGTGGCTTCTGAGTTATTTTTCATTTGGATCCATATTCAGATATGCTCCCCGTGTCTTCTCCCCTTTTTCATGGGAAGCAATGTTATCATCAAGCAAAATGGAGAGCGCCAGAGTCTTCAGCCTGCTGCTACTCTTCTTGCTTGTGAAGCATATGTCCTTTCTGACTCCCTTCTTAAATGCTTTATGGTTTGGGTCACCTCTTAATCCATCAGGTTTTCAAGTAAGCACATGGACATAGGAATTTTATTTTCGTTTTCATGCTGCACTTGCCTGTTGTCCACCGTGAGGTGTCTGGCCACGTCAGCCAGAGCCAGTGACTCCCTCCTGCCTGTGCAGGAGCAGAAAAGTCCAGACACAGCCTTGCCACAGCTACCGTTACTTTCTGAACTGATCCAGCTTTTATGCCTTGCTGTCAGGGATGTTTGAACATAAGGGGGATTTTTTTTTCCCAAAGGAAGAAAACCCTAAATGCTTTAAAGCGTTCTATTCCAAAGCCTGCAACCAGTCAACCAGTTGACCAAGAGGGTCACAGAACTGGTGAGATGCTGCTGGTGATGTCCCATCTGCTGCTGAGATTGCTAAAGAAGTTTTGACTCCCTTAGAACAACTTGTACTAGTCTTTGCAGATTCAGATGTAGTATTTATGAACAAAACGGGAGATGGATGCTAGCCCCTCTGTCAGTCTCTACAGAAAACCTTGCAAGTGCTACAGGAGGTTCCTTATGGTCTGGCTTGGCCAAAGGTTTACTTCCATTTTGATGCGTTTTTATCAAAACCATGATACTTGGGAGGGTTGCCGATTCATTTCTTGTTGCAGAGTAGCAGCGGTGCTGTGCGAACTCCTGCAGCGAGCTTTGCAGCACCAAACTAAGGTTTTGAACTGTTGTTTGTAATCCAGCAATATGTGGCTTTAAACAACAGCTTTAAACTAGGTCACACTCTGATTTTGGGGGAGGCAAGGCAATGGGGAGCTGCAGCTTAGTGGCTGAGTAGGTGTGTTGTAGCAGAGAGATAAGCTCCCACGTCCTCCCTCCTCTGCTGTTGATTTTACTAAGGATGAGACTCCAGTAGAGTTCGTGGTGACATGGGTCACTTAACTGTGGGTAAGAACTTCTCTGCTTTGCCTTTGTGACAATTTTAGAATGGTATAACCACCCTGCAGTTGCTAAATAACGGTAAAAATACAGTTTTTTGGGGGAATTTTACTCTTTAGCTGCTTTGTCCTAACTGGAGTCATAGTTTTTCCCCATTTCACCCTGCTGCGCCTGGGGTCAGAGGCCCCGCATACCTCGTCTGAAGCCCAAAAACACTCGTCGAGCTCCATCGATAGCTTCCCTAGGTGTACTCGAGATTGTGGTATGCTGATACATTGCTTTAAAATGCTATGTGTGCTATTTGGCTGAGACTTTTCGTTGTAGACTCCATGTGCTCTGCTCTAGGAAGGAAAAAGGAGGATCCGAGGGGGCTCAAATTGCCTCAGTCGGCCTCGGAAATCCTCTGCCCGACCGTGCTGAGCAAAAGCCTAGCTGCTGCCGTTGGTGGGAAGGGATATCGCCCTTTGGAAATGTTTCAGCAGAGTGAAATGCTGTCCCTCCCAGCCTGCCGACCCCGCAAGGCTGAATTTTTTGCCCTGCCCCCTCTCACCAGCGTGATTTTCATAGGCCCAGAAATTTTGCCTGGAATTTTTCAAATTTGCATTACCAGCACAAATTGCTTTCTCTTCTCTTTTAGGGTGTAAAAACGCCGTTTTGAATGGCCGATCTGCTTTCTGAGGAGTTATTTAAGCGTAATGGGTCATCAATGTATTGCACATATTATGGCCATGCCTTGGCATTTGTTTTGCGTTTGTAATCCAACACCCAGCTGCTTCAGCCTCAAACTCCAGGCAGCTATTTAGTGGTTCAGCTAGCGTTGAGGAATGCATTGTGGTGCTGTTTACTTCGTTACGTGCAAGGTTTATATAGAGTGGAGAGATCCAATTAAAAAAAAACACAACAAAACACAAAATAAACCCAGGCTAGAAAATGAAAGCTTAATATAGATGTTAGCCCATGTCAGAATAGAGAGACCCAATGGAGAAAATTTGAGTTTTATTCTGCAGTCATTGCAAGCATTCTTGATGATGAGAGCAGAGATTACTTGCAGTGTGTCAGGGAACTGGACCAAGAAAAAAAAAAAGTATCCATCTACTTCTCTCCTGCAGCTGTTCTGTTGCTTCTCCATCTCTGGCTGAGCAAAAAGCACTGAAAAACCCCACCCAGAGCAGTAAATGGGGCTTTCCTGTGGGTATACTCAGTTTTTGCTGGTCTTGATCTAGGTTAATGTTTCAGATGTGGACTCGGTGGTTGGTTTCACCCAGCGTTTCCACATCCCCAAACTCTCGTTTCACCGAAGTGCTATGGGGCGAGTTGCCCTGTGCCTTTAATTTATGCCTGGCGTGGTAGTGAAAGTGCATGAAGTCGAGGCGAATTGAATTCATTACGTTTAGCTGGATAATTAGGATGCCGCTAGCTGGTTGCGTAAAGGGTGGTAGTAAGCAAAGCTTTTGATCAGCTGATGAGGATTTTGTGCGTATTCCTGCTGAGGCTCTCTAAGTCTCCGGCGGGGTGGGGAGCAGTGGTGACTCTTAAGAGGATCTGAGGTACTGAAATCTTGCTGCTCTGGGAGAAGGGGGAGAGGGCAGAGCTCTTCCAGCTCTTAAGCAGGTGGAGATTGTCATGATCTTGTCTTCTCGGATGCAGAATAGCTCCTCGTGACAAGACGAATATGTTGTCTCTGAAATGAGGAGTGATTAATGGGGGTCTATTCCTGTCCCCACGCTGCAGCAGCTGGCGTTAGAGGGGAGGGATCGGAGAATACAGAAAAATTCAGGGATCTCAGCCCTTGTCCTTAACTCTCCTGGTTGAATTTGGTGGGATCAGGATGACGGTGGATAGCTGAACTCTCAGTTTGGGCTGACCACACCATGGAACACACACAAGGTGTTCCCAAAAAAAAAAAAAAGTGTTTTTCTGAACTGGAAGTTTGGTGTATGTGTGTGTAGTCTCTTGGAAGAGCCAGTGCACTGCAGTGGTACCTGCAAGTGCTCCAGCAAACAGGGCGTGATGCTCAGGCAAAGGGCTTTGCTGCTCCAAAGTGTTAGTACCTGGCAGGGTCACTTCATGGTTTTGCTGGAAGAAGAGAGAGAGAACCTTCTCTTCGTGCCTTGTAAAGCGTGGGGTTGTTGAACTCCGATTTCTTTAAAGAATAGTGTATGGCCTGAAAAGAATAAAGGTAGGATTAGTATATATGTCTTGAGGCTCTGTGACCTGGGCACCCTGCACAGCATGCTGGGTTTTTTTATTTTAAATATTGAGCTAGAGAGCAGTCATGCTGGTTTTAGGCTTGAGACTTTGGTTTTTTTTTTTTTCCAGTTTAACGATTTGTCATTGGACTTTCTGAAGATGATATCATCCTTTTTAGCTTCTCACTGTTCTTGTGCAGAAGAAACAAGTGATGTTCCCTGTAAGGGTACAAAAATACATCCAGGTAGGCAGTAAGGAGATCTGGAGTGCTAGATGGGCACGGTTATCCAGCAGAGTAAGGTTTATTTGAGCAAGAAGTCCCTTGGCATGTGTAGCTGCATCCGACTTGGCATTTATTTTTGAAGTTCAGAGATCTGCTTTAAAGCTCATGTATCACTGACATGGTTTTTGGGGATGCCATTATATCCAGTAAGCAAACTGTGCTGGGCTCGATGAAGGGTTTAATGAATAAAGGTTGGAGCACTGACCTTTTCCAAGTGTATTGTTTTGGATGTGATCCTGCCGTAGAGCCTGGTGTCGGACTGCCCTGCGGTTGTGGCTGGAGTCAGGGCTTTATCAGCCTAACTCAGCATTGCTTATCAAATCCCAGGGCAGGAGTTCAGTTTCAGTGCCAAAAGGAGAAATTATTATTTTATTTTATTTGTTACCCCCAGAGGAATGAAATTTGGGGGAAGTGAGAGAGACTGAGGTTTATTCCTGCTCCCCTTCCCACAGCGTTGAACGGATGGAAGTCGGGGAGCGAGGTGGGACTTATGCCCATGGGTCTCCTAAAAATGAGCAGAGAGGCAGCAACCTTTAGAAACAGATCTCTGCACCATGCTCCTGTGTTGAAAAGAGAGGGAGAAAAAAGAAATCTATTTGTAACAAAGCGAATAAGCAGAACTAGTATTTTATTGAGAAAGGACTGAGACATCCCTTAATTCCAATAAGCTCTTTGTCCTTTCCGATAGCAGTAAAGAAGAAGGGTCTTCCTGCCTCAAAACTGATTCTTCCAGCAGAGTTTTCTCCACGTACGGCAGCAGTACAGATTCAGAGAAATGTTGGATCCTGCAAACGTCTTCAGCTGCAAAATGGTTATTATCCAGCTATTTTTGTAGCAGAGGGCATGTAAAAGTGGCCGTGTGGATTTCATTTGCCTGTTTTCCCTGTCAGTGTAGGTTAGGCATCTTGTCATACTCTGCGGTGGCTTTCATTAAAGTGGTTTCCAAGCAATAGCACTTCAGTGGATTTGTTTTCTTCCTTTCTTTTCCTACTTCTCTGTTGGCACATTTCAGGTTTGAGGAGAGTCGAAGAAAGCCGGGCACGTTTTCAGTGCTTTCTCACCTAGCCTGTAAATCCTTCTCTGCAACCTGGGACCAACTCCTACCTGTGCCCCATTTTTCCAGACTCTCAAGCCTTTGCGATACCAGGCTTAAAAAAAAAAGAACTGATGCTTTCTTGTATGTTATGGGATAGTCTAAAAATAGTGCGCTGCCCTTTTTAAGAGAAGCATGTATTATTAAAGAAAGAATGAACAGGCAATGGAACCAGTTTAAAATGCCTCCTCTTCTCACTGAAGACAAGCTCTAAAAACCTCTAAACCAAAATATTTGACCCTTTTAAAACCAGGAGCTCCTCCTGGGGAGCTGCAGTGTAAACTTTGAATAACTGAGCTTGCAGCGAGGTGGTTGTTTGCCTTGGCAAATTTAGTACCCAGGTGATGGATGAGGTGTTCTTTTTCGTTTTTGTTTGTTTGTTTGTTTGGGGTTTTTTTTGTTGTTGTTTGGTTTTGGGTTGGTTTTTTTTTTCACCTCGAGGAGCAGCAGCACGGATGGATCTGGAACAGCGCCTCTATGCCCTTGCATTTCTGCCAGGAGCTCATAGGTAGTTTATATATAGTGATAATGGGGCCGATTGTATTTATCTTGCCTGGGACGTGGTGATATAAAATCCTCCTAAACTGGGCTGGTAGCATCTGACACTGCACAGCCATTCACACGGGAGCTGTGGTGTGGAAAAGGATCCCGTGCTGCTGCGGTAGCAGCTAATATTCGCTGCTGGTGCAAATAAAGCGAACAAGATGCCCCTGTGCCTTTTCTTGTCTGAATGACCGGTTGGGACAAATTATTGCAGGGTATTTATAAGCAGCAGGCTTTTCTCTTTGGCTCAGTTTTCTGTGTGTTGCTGGTTGAATAACCGTGTGTATAATAAGCAATTAATGGCTATACATTTAATTTTAAAGGACACTGTAAATAACAGGTTTTACTTCCCTCCCTCCCCCAACTGTTGCATTGAATTTCATTCCCTTTAATTATGCTAACAAATGGGGAAAAATTATAAATATTTATAGTGGACTAGGCAGCTTTATTCCATGAGTGAGCGAACGTCCCAAGGTTGATTATAATCTTCCATTCAATCACAAATCAAAAGTATCTATTATACAACTTCAAGAATGACATTCCAAACTTCTGCCAAAGGCAGAATGAAGCGACATCGAATGTCGGGAATGTTGTTAGTACGAGCTGTGGTGTGACTGGCCAATACTTTTTTGTCATCTCTGTTTCTGAGCAGCTAAAAAGTGAATTATGTGGCTGTAATTCTGGTGTGACAGTGCATTTTAGATGTTGCCAATAACTAATTTTTGGAAAACAAAGGTTGAGCATTGTGCTTTGACATTGACAGCGCATCTTGTAGAGTTGTAATTTGTTAAAGGATGTTTAGCCAGGCATATGAAATGATAGGTACACAAGTATATTTTCCCACTTTTTTTTACATTTATTGAAAAATCTCTACTTTCAATATCACATTTATATCTCAGGTTTCTCTCTGACAATCTGAGTTTTCTCCCATATCCTTTCCATCTGTGCTGGTCACAGGAGAAGCCATCCTTCTGGTAGACCAGGGTGTTACTGGAAACGCCTCTATAGCTGTTCACCTTGAAGAGCATTAGCAGCATAACCCTTGGTATGTCCTCAAAAAACTTAGTTTTCTGTCTTTTCTCCCTCACTTGGGAGTCGCTGTGCCGTTACAGGGATGGGTTTTCTCTCGCTGCACTAAGAATATATAGTTTCAAGTGGAGCTGTGGTAGGCTTGAGTGGTTGGTGGAAAATAAGAGCCAGAAGTTTGATAATGTTTAAAACTGGTTAGTTTGCGTCAGCATATGCCTGCTTTTGCTTTATTGACTATACGGCTGAGAAGAAAGGAAAATATCTCAGCCTTCACCGCTGAGCATTTGATTGTCGCTTTAGCATTGGTGCTGTGAGCAGCTCATGGCAGATGAATTCCTCAGCCTGTGTGCTTCATCTCTGCTAAACTGCTGGGACTGCTTCTGTGGGCTCTGGTGGTGTATCTGCACCAAGCTGCTCCAAAGAGAACCTGTGTGAGCTTTTTGCAAATGAGGGGAGAAACTATGTATCTATATCTCTCTATATATAAATAAAAATAATATAAATAAATATATATAAAAGCATTGGAGCCATAGCAACCAAATAATGATTAATATTTTCTTTAAAAGAAAATAAAGAGAAGACTTTCAAGTCTTCTTTCAGTTCTTTATTAGTTATTCTTCTCTGTATTATCCAGCTGCTGTAAGCCAGACAGGTAGACTTTTAATGGTACGGATTGTATTTTGTAAAGAGTCCAGCATAATAGAGTCCTAACTGGAGCCTGTAATAGAGACAGTGATCATTATTGGCAGTAAAAACTGGCGAATTTGCTGGTGGTGTCTTGTGATTTTATAATTTCAGATGTCTTATCGTACATCAGGCTTAAATTAACGGGTCTCAAATAAGGATTTTAAGGCTTAAATTAGATAAATATTCCCACAAGTTTCATGGCTTTTTATTTTTTATTTTTGAAGAGCTGTAATAAAATCACTTTGATTTATCACTCGTCCCCCTCTCTTTTTATTATTGAAGAAGACTGAAGTGAGTATTTTAAATGTGGTCAAATGAAATGTTGGTTATGTAACTTTAGTAGGCTGCATGTAGCACGTTTGAGCAGAGGCTTGAGTAGAAGGTGTGTCAAACATATTTCCATCCTCTGTTTTTTGGGATTTTAATTTTTTTTTTTATTATTTTATCTTAAGTTTTAGTATTTAAGTAGGTTGCAGTGGTGGGAAAATTCTGTGTGCTCTCCCATGTCTAGGCTCCTGGCATTTATTCCTTTGGTCTCTCCTCTCCAGCCACCAGCCCTCCTGCCATCCCTACTGCATCACCTCTGTGAACATCCCTCAGCCCTTCCTTCAGCCCCAGTACCACAATAATCTTCTTTTAAGCTCCTTTTCCTCATCTTTAAAGATTCTACATGGCTGTCTCTCTGGTCACTTAGGTGATGGTAGTGCTTTGCTGCATCACTTGGATGGTGCCACTTTAGTTATCTGTTTGTTGGGCTCTCCTACTGGCATCCTCAGCCACTCATTGATTTGCTCCTTAAATGGGTCCATGAAGATACTTCTTTTCCCTCTGAATTGTTTTTTAAGACTCCAAGGATCCTACAGAGAGTTCATATTAGCACATGCTAGGAGAAAGGTTTTGATTTGCTCAGATGATTTGGGGAATCCTGGAGGTACAGTTCCATAGGAAGCCGAGAGCTTTATCTTTCTAAACCCTACGATTTTTAGACGGTGCCTGTGTAAAATCACATTATCTGTGTGTCTTGTTGTGGGTTTCTGTTCTTACCTCTGCTGCTCTTCCTTTCCATTGTTTCTTCTCAAATTGCAGATAGCATGGTGGAGGAGAGAGGGAGGAAGGACAGGAACCTGTCCTTATGTGTTTAAATGGTTTCTACCACAGTGAGAGCTTGGTAGGTCCTGTTTCATACATTAATACTACTCTAGTGTAGACCTTTTTACTGAGTGACACACATCATTTCTCAACAGCGCCATTCACTGCCACCTTCCTGGGTCTAGCTTGTTCTTCCTGCATAGGCCTGTCTTTTATATAGACCACAATGACCTCCAGATACTCAACAATGACCCATTTTCTTTTCTTCTGGCTCATTCCTCAAGTTAGAGTAAATTACTTGTGTGGCATGGTTGGTGTTAAGGCTCTTGTTAGTCCAACTCCATAAGTCAAACAAAATCGTTTGTGAAATATTTCCTTGTATTTTAACCTCGAGTTGTGTCACGCTGGGTCTCAACAGCCGTGCAGTGGGAAAGAGGACTTGAGCTCACCACGCTGGGAAGACTCGGCGTGCTCTGCTGCGGGCGTTTTCCACGTAGCTTTTGTCGTGCGTAATAAAAGTCATATTTACAGATCGGTAGCACACACTGTCCCATTCCTGAATAGCGCTGATTTGTACTTCACAGCCCAGGAGGCACCCAAGTGTGCACCAAGGGTGGGAGCGGCTGAAGCTAACCAAGAGCCAAGTGCAAGAAGGAGGGGGAGAAAGCAAGGTCCTAATTTTTCTAAAGGAAAGCATGGCTGAACACCTGCTGTTCCCCAACAGAATAATATGAATTTGCATCAAAAAGGGGTCCCAATCAGTTGTGTTGGCTGCTTTTGAGGAGAGCAGTTGTGTCTGGAGGCATTCTGTTGGGGGAGATGTCTTCCAGTGAAAGCATTTTCCACACAAGGGCTGTGGGGCCCACCCTGAGGCTGGCATTTAGAGAGGAGTGGAAATGCTATTTAAATTTCAAATGGACTCAAGTTTTCACAGTTGCCATGTCAATAGATCAAGTTCCTTGAAATACATTTTAAGCGGAGTTTACACAGAGCCGCAGGAGCCTGCATTGACTCCAAGGCCTGCCTTTATTGTGCCTCCAGCAGCGGTAAGTCAATATGGCACATTGAAAGCAGCTCTGCTCCACCGTGAGTGAAAGTTAGCAAATTCCCCTCGTCTCCTTCCAGCTCTTTTCTTGGGCAGCTGCATGTTTAACTAACTGAAATGGTTTTGTGTGGTTTGCTTTTGGTTTTGTTTTTTCTTTTTTTTCCCCCTTGACCCTTTTCTTCTTCTTCCTTCTTCTTTTTGACTTGTTTTGGGAAGGCGGTAATTAGATCAGGTTAAGTGAACCCATCACACCTTCCCAAATGCCCGTGTCCAGTCGAGGCTGAAAAAGCGGCGCGATACAAGGGAGGGTAACAGGAAAATGAGCGGGACTGGGGCGGTGCTGATAAGGGCCGACAGTTGCTTAGTGCAGAACAATAGAAAATAAAACTCGGAAGAAAAGACCGGCCAGAAGAGTGGACATATTTTAATTGCGGGAGCTGATAAAAGTTGCAAACAGTAACTCCGTCAGTTCCAGGAACAACATCCTCTGGGAGTGACCTGATCTGACCCTCCCTTCAACTGTTCCCCATGCCTAATTGTGGTTCCCACTCGTTTATCTTCCCTTCAAATTCAAAATAGCTCCAAACCTCGTAGGTCTAGGGCTTGCAGCAGGTGAGGGTTGTGGGCAGAGACTGCTGGAGGGGGAGTTGTCTCCAAGCAGAGGTGGAATGGAAGCTCCCTGCGTGGCTGGAGGTGGCTGCTCCTGGGAAAGGCTCTGGACCTTGTCATTGAGTTCCCCAACTGATCCATCAGAGTACGGATGTATGTGACATAAATGCCATGGGTTAAAACTGTTTGATTTTCCCCTCTCCCTCCACCTTTTTTTTTTTCCCTGTAGGAATGGTGTGTGGGGCACCGTGTTGTGCTTCTTTGCGCTGTTGTTTATGGCTGATGGTGGAATCAAATTTTGTCTCTGGTTTTCTGGCGTGTGTCTGCGTTTGGTGTGTGGGTACATTCAGTGAGTTCTGCAGGGCTGGAAACTGTCTCCTTTGATTTCTACAAGACGTGTTTGAAATGCTTCTGGAGATGTTGTACTTCCTTCTCCATCGTGTGCTCATGCGTGAAAAACAGTCATTTCTCCTTGATGTGAGTGACTACCAAGCAATCTGTCCCTATTAAAGATGCTTGTTAACTATCTTGCTGTGTGTTCCCAATGGATACATGAATCTGAATGTCCCCATCCATGGTGAGCAGATGCCAGCAGGTTCTTCTGATTTTAACTTTGACCTGCTTCGGTATTCTAAGACGCGGCATGTTACTATCTATCTGTGGTCCTCCTCGTTGCGCTGGTGTAGAGTGTGAGGAAGCTGGAGCAGTATGCAAGCTGGAGTCTAGACTTTGAATTCTAAATGTTCTGGTAAGAGCTGTTTTGTTTCTGTTTGGATTGCGCCTACCACTTTCATACCCTAGTGCTACCCTGCCAGGATAAATTACTCGTGAGGTGACCACGCATTTCCTTAGAATTACCATTGACTCAAGCAAGCAAACGAATGACCTGGCAAATTGCCGTGTGCTGTTGGGCACTGATGATGGAGCCTTTGATTCTGCAACCCAGAACATGTTCCTCTCCCTTTTCCAGGGCTCTGGTAAAGCTCTGTGATTGTGGTACCCAAAAAAGGATGGCTAGATTTACATTCTACCAGAAATAGAGTGTAGCATGGGAGAAACATATGCTTTGATTCCTAAATGAGGAAAAAGAAAATATTTAGGAAGGAAAAACAGTTCTGTGACTAATTATTTCTAATTGTTTTCTTTTTTAAAAAGGATCAAGATTGTTAGAGTGCTTCTTCCCCTCCAAAACATCTACAAGTGATCAGGCTACCAAACAGACTAATTAGATGTCAAATAGACTTCAGTTCTTAAATTGGTTTAGTTACACAATGCAAAACATCACATTGGGAAGCAGATGGCGTGTCATTTTTAATATGTCTTGTAACTTGCCTTGAAACCACTTCAAAGTTTCCTTAAAGAAAATATTGCTACTACTGACCAAAAGAGATGCCACTGAGTGTCTCTCAGCATAACAGCAAGATGTTGGGCCAGTGTCGTGCAAATACTGTTGATGGCTTCAGAGGCTTAGAAGTAGAGGTATCTTTCTAAAGAGGTTTATATTCGATGGATAAAGAGCTGTTGCTGTCTTGGAAAATTGCGAGCCTTTAAGTTTGGACAATTTGCACACTAAAAAAATCAGGACTATAACATAATTAGTTCTGAAAAAATTCTTTCTCTGTGCCCAGCCTATGTAGTTCAATTGGGAAGGCTTTTGGGCCATGCCTTCCTTAAAAATGCCTGTGTTGCACTGGACTCTAAAAGATACATTGGATAGGAATATGGAGAGCCAGACACCCTCAGCAGCAGGGGGAACCCTTAGTTTCCTTTGCAAAATGTGAAAATGGCTCAATATCTTGTAACTCGAGTGATTACAGCATTAATAGAAATAGTATTAAGTGCTGGCAGGCTGTTCCCTTGCAACCTTAATTACTGAAAGAGTAGGAAATTAGTGTTTGGGTGAAAAACAGGTTTAGGATTGTGGTGCAGATTAAGTAGTACGTAAGTGGAGGAAGAGCTGTGCTTTAGTGATCAAAACTAGGAGATAACCCCAGTTGTATTTTTAATCCATAGCCAAAGCTATGCTTCATTGGTGTATTTGTTGCACACGTGAAAAAGTCCATGAGATGCTCACAACAGCAATGAAAATGAAGTTGGTAGGAGGTTAGGATATTTTTTTTAATAGGCTCTAGTATATATAAAAGGCCAATTTAAGTATCCTCAGATGACTTAATGCTTGAAGAAACACATCTTCTCGTTATAGGTTTCATTAAATATTATTAGAAGAGTATCAGTTTGGGTTGCAATGAAAATCAGAAAATAAATCAGTATAGGCAAAACAAGACGGAGAGTTTAATTTCTCTTTAATATTCTTCATTAATACACAACATTAGTTTCATTACTTAAAATTTATGTTTCTGAAGGAAAGCAGTAAATGCAAAAGATTAGTTCCAAATTAATATTTAACCTCTTGTGTAAACTTTGGAAATACCTTCTTTTTTTTCACAAAATAATCTGAAATAGGGAAGTTTCATCCCTCCTTTCCATCCTGATCTCTTGAATGTCAGGAGGAGTGGGATAAGCTTTGCCACGGGGCATCCTCTTGTCAAAGATGCTTAATTGCCTCCCAGTCTACTAATCTAATATATGAACAAATACCGAAGCAATTAATTGTGTTGATTTAAAACCCATTTCCCCTCTTTTCTTCCTGCTTCCCCCTCCCCAAATCTCTTTCCGTATTCATCCTATTGGCTACAGGGCATCGGTTGTGAGATGGAGTAGTGTATTAACCTTTTTTTGTGTTGGAAAGCTGTGATTTGCAGAGGGCGCGCTGCTTTAGAAAGGAGGGAATGTTGGTTTGACCCACTGGAGGTGGGGGATGCTTTTTGCTGGGATAAAGTTTAAAACCACCTTGCATGTGCAACCTTTGGTCATTGCCATGGGGGAAGAGGAGAACCAGGCTGGGATGACGCCTTCCTTGGACAGGGAAGAGGGGAGATGCCCCTTTGGAGTTGTTTTTGCACCCTTTAGTCTCTCCGCTGGTAACACAGTTTGTAATTAACCTCATTAATACTGTATACAGGACCTTGATCCATCTCTGGGCGATTGTTCCCAAGGATATCTTGCTCAAGGACTATACAATAAGCATGTTTGGCACCAAAACATGCTGAAGATCTTTGTCCATGGCGCTAATTACTGGTCTTGTCTTTCTCCTCCCTGCCAGCCACAAACAGTTCTGGAGCTTTTCTTGAATGGCCAAGAGTTTCCTTGGAAAGAAAACAACCTTGACTGTATTTCTGATCATGTTATATGGTGTCAGTCATTTTTCAGAGCTATTCTGGGGCATTTGAGGAGGTGGAGGAAGTCTGGAGGGGGGTCCTATGAGGACTCAGGTGATTTTGAGAGGTGCTTCTCACCTTTGGTTGCTTTAGAAAAATGTGTTTCTCAAGGGAAAAAAAAAACAACTGAAGGTGTAAAACAAAAAAGCAATGAGCAGAATCAATGACCCTTATTTTTTTTCTGGCTTTCCCAAAATAGGAGTGCATGAGAGCATGGAGCTGCGTTGAGGCCATGAAGTTTGCAGAATAGCAACCAGATGGAGGATGAGGCAAAAGTGGACACAAAAATACTGAGATTAATTTGGTGATTTTTGTGAAAATGGTTATCCAGGGTGTATCTGTTGTAGGCTGCTTTCTGTTGAGTATAAATCAAGTCAGCTCATTTTATTCAGCTCTTGGCATGATTTTGATTTTTTGATACCTAGTGGTTTTCATCCTAGGTGGCTTTGCGGACCCTTCCACATTTTTATTAAGGATTTGTAAATCTTGAGGAGCGCCTTTTAATAATATCAGCAGTAGAGTTGCTTTTATTTGCTACTTTCCTAGACCCTTTACAAGTAGTTCTGGGATCCTTAAGGGTCTTTGCATCAATGCCTTAAAAGTCCTAATCCTATGAATTATGGTAGTGCCTCAGTTTGTGGAATGGGACCCATTCAACTCTTTCCAATTTAAAAAAAAAAAAAAAAGAAAAAGAGACAGATCAAACCTGGAAACATTATTTTGAAGAAGTTGTGGAAACTTTCAGCGCAACCACACATTTTACCTTGCAGTAGGAGTGAAGATGCTGAGGCATTTGTGGGTGTTCGCTCACTTTCTCGGTGGTACTGGAGCATTGGCTTTGTGTCATCCTGGCGTAGGAAAAGGTGTTGGAGGAGGAAGCAGGGAGCAGCTCTATTGCCTGTCTCACCTGCTGAATCCTGCCTGTCTCGTTAAAAATAATAATTAAAAATTTGCTAAGGTTTTACTTATCTGTTTGCATGATTGGGGGACTCTAGCAGTAGCCGCTTGGCCATACACTCAAACAAATGAGAATAACTCAAGAAATCTGACCTACTGTTGTCTTTCATTCTCAAAGCTATTTTCAGTAACTGTAGATTTTGCTTATGCTACATAGAAAAAACCAAACAACAAACCTCTTTTAGCAGCATTGGTTGGTGGGCGCAGGAGGATGGGAAGGCCCGTAACCATTTTCCCTATTTTATTTTCCATAAAGTGTGAGCACTTTAAGCAGAAAACCTGACAAGTCGTTTCCTATCATGCATTGTAATTATCTATTATAGTAGGGAATAAAGGATTAATTAGTTTTCAAGCTGCAGATACGATTTAATTAGTTTTCAAGCTGTATCTGAAACACCTGTTTTGGCAAAATCAAAATGCTTTCATTTGGGGGGGAAATAGGGGAGAGGAGGAGAGGGGTGAGGTCAGGGTTGCTGGTGTTGCTGACCCATGGGGTCAGTCCTCCGTTTTATACCCTCATCAAGGTGTGATTTTAACTGTCAAATTTACGACAAGTGTTTAATTGCAGCAATACGTGCGCACTTGCTCAAGACGTGTCATTGCCAGTTCATGCCGCAGCTCCCCAAAATTGAAGGGATTTTGAGTGTCCTCTGCAAGGTGCATGTGCTGAACCCAGGGAGTGGAGAGCAAAGGATCAAACCCCACTGTTTTTTGTGAAAATCTCGGCTCCAGTCACTGGGGGAGGGCAGAACAGTGGCCATGAAACTCCCCTCTGGTCATTGATTTGGGAACAATTCGGTGGTGAGGGCTCAGTTTAGGTCGAAGTATGTTTTTGGTGCATGTGAGCGACAGCTGAAATTCCCACCGTGGGCAGCAGCATCTTTCTATTGGAATTAAATGTAATTTGGGAGGAAAAGGGGGTGTAAACCAGGAGAATTGAGGGGTGGGGTTTTATTGTGGCATTGCTGCTAGTGCCCGGCAGCCGCGGGGTGGTGAGGGAAGATGAAACCCCTCAACTGTGGCTTCATTGTGGGAGCCAGCTCTGCCCATGAGTGAAACTGCATCCTCTCTACTATCTTGTTCCTTCCATAATATCATCAGCAGCACATAACCTGCAAGAAACTGAGCTCCTTCTTCCTTGCACCTCACAAGGGTCACTCCCAAGGAAGAGGTATCCAAAGGAGCAAAGTTTGCTTTTTGAAAGCGAGAAAAATAAAGCATTCCTGGAAAAAGCACTTTTTTAATTGTTGTTTGTTTTTTTGCTGATGTCGAAAGACTTTTTTGGGGGCACTTTTTTTTCCCCTCCACCTCCGTTTCTCCCCACCATTCTTTGAATTCTTCTTTACAAAGCAGCTCTACCTACCCAGGCAGGCACGGGGTGCAGCGCGCTTTCTTCCCGTAGTAGTAGTAAAGGTCACGCTTCCCTGCGGTGGCTTTTTTGGCTGGGTTATTTTTAACTCAGAGCAGCCCATGCGTGCTTCTCCTCTCCCTCGCAATCACATTTGCACACGATGGGGTCTGCAGGAGCAGAACAACAAGCTGGTTGCGCCTGAGTTTATTTTCTTGTTGTGTTTTGTTTTTTTTTTTTTTTTTTTTTTTTTTTGAACCGCTGGGGCTCTGCGGTTGGGTTGCGCCTGGTTGCTCGCCAGCAGCTATAAATAGCATTGTGTACAAGCAAGAAGTGCCTGAATGAGGTTGAGCGGCAGGAAGGGAAAAGCCCCTTTTGGCTTCCAGCTGGCTACCGGCCAAGCAGCGCATTGCTTCAGCAGATGAGTGTTTTGAGGTAGCGTGGGAAGGAGAGAGCAGTGAGTAAGATGGTCTTTCTCCGGTTCGAGGTGTGTGTGGATGTCTGTGTGTGTGTCTTTTGTTGGGGTTTTATTTTATGAATGGCCTCCCGCGGGCAGGGCAGTGCTGCCGGCGGGGCTGCTGCGGGCTGCGAGCGGTTTCCTACCGAGGTTTGATCCCTCGAGGTGCTAATGAGCGAGCCTTGGGGCGGACGTAGCGGTGAGGATGCTCTGGAGGAAACCTGGTGAGAGGTGGTGCCGCATTGGGAAATGGGTAGGTTTTGGTTGGGATTTTGCCCCTGCTCATCAGGGTCGGTTAAGTTCTCCTTCCTTTTTTTTCTGGTCTGGAAACACGCCATCGTGTTCCAACTGGGCTGCTGCACGTGTTTATGGGTGTCCCATCTCCAGCGCTTCTCCTGAAATGTCGTGGTCCTAGTGGGTTTTGGACTTTCAAGCTCAAGAAGTGGGCATAGCCCCTCTGTG
>NW_009731614.1:36999-69845 GCF_000703405.1 Apaloderma vittatum | reverse complement strand
TCTCAAATATATTTTCTTGCACCCAGACTTTTCCTTCCCAGGGGATGGTGATGATTCCTTGCGTTACTGTGGCACCGAGTAGACCACAGTGCAATTGGGACTGTGCAAACAGACTAGAAGGAAACACTCAAAATCAACCCTTGCTAAAAAATTTTTTTCCCCAATGCATAGCTAATATAATTTTTGAAGAACTTTTAAGAAGTCTTTTATTTATATATATATATTAAAGAAGAAAATAAAAAAAATGTCTTTAAGTGCTGTATATAGAAGCATGGATTAAATGGCATTGTTACTGTTGAATTAAATGAGTTTTTGCAAGAACACTTAGAGACACTTTTTCAATAAAGCCTGCATTGGACTGGGGAAAACTTGACTTTTCTCTCTCCAGTGATTTCAGCTCCACTAAAAGGTTTTCTAGGAAGAGCCACAGCTCAGCCTGGAGAGCCTGCCAGGTTTGTGGAAAGGGAGAGAGGATGAGGGGAGAGTCTGCTATCTTTGGCTTTCAGTTCTGAAAAGAAAAACAATGAAAAAACTCTCTAAATTTCTTTTTTTGGCTATAGACTGAATTTGCTAAATTTTAATCTGAAACTTGATTATTTCAGTGAGTTACGAGGTACTAAAAGCAGAGGCAAGAAGTGGAAATATTTAGGGAACTTATTCACTCTTCTCTCTCCCTGTTGTAATTTGTTTGCGAACCCAGTAAGAAGCATCTTTGCTAAAAGAAATATCATCTTTAAGAAATACAATTGACGATTTATTTAGCTGCGTAAGATTTCTTAAAACTTCAAAACTGATGAATTAGCACTAGAAAAAAGTAATCAGGACATTTAGGGATCAGGTGATGTGCTGATGAAGGCAGCATTAGTTTTTAATAGCAATGGCAACGAGTTAATGATTGCTTATATGGCAGAACAATATATTCAAATGTTTATGGTCGTCTGTGCTGTGCCGTGCTATGAATTAACAGTTGCTTTAACCATCACTGTGTGGGATAACCTCAAATCCTGCAGAGTCACCATTAGAAGAGCCATATACTGTGGGGTTGCTCTCTTAAATGTTTTGAGCACTTTCCCTTTTATTGAGGCTTCCTGCTAACTGTGTTGGTCTGCAAGCAATATAGATTGTGCAACGTTAGTTTAATAAATAAATCAGTCTCTTTTTGGTTTCATAGCTATTCGAATGCTATAGCTGTGTTACATTGCTGGATATTTTTTTTTCTCCCCTTCTGTAATTGAATAGCCTCAAAAAAATCTATTTATTTGAACTGTTTAGAGGAAAATTATTTTTATGATTGGTCTTTTGTGTCATGGTTTTATTTTTCACTATCTGATTTATGTAGCTAGAGTAAAAAGGACCAGAAAAAAAAATCTGCCTCATTTGAATTGCTGATATTTCTTTTATAGAGATTTAGGGTGGGATTTTGTAATTTCTAGGTTTGGAGCAGGACACAGAGGGCTTGTTCAGGAGAACCCAAATTATGAAGGTTCTTTTGTGCTGTCAGGGTGTAGGGGCTGCTTTGATTTCCCATGATGAAATGTAAGATGCTACAGGACAAAGGGTTGTGTGAGAGACCCAGTGTGGCTTTTTTTCCCCCCTTAAATTCTTCAGGTGGCTAGATCAGAGAGGGACCCTCTGGAGGCAGTGGGAAGGGGTGGGGGACACAGACTGAAAATGCCATTAGAGGAATTTGATGACAAAGGTCGACAGAGCCCTTCTTTAAACCCCCATGAAGATTGTGAACCCCAAGTCCTGGTGGGGCCAGCAGTTGCAGATCGACAGCAATTGCTTCAAGCTGCGGTTGCTTGAAAAGGCCCGAGTTGGCCCTGCTGAAGCCCAGGGTTGTGATCCTGCTTGGTGTTCTGTTCGTACTGCACAAGATCCTGCATTCCACCATGTCATGGTTGTTGCAGCCTTCACCGCTTCAACCAGACCCCCCTTGTTGGTGAGCACAAGATCCAGCCGCGCTCCTCTTCTGGTCAGCTCCCCCAGCATTTGCATCAAGAAGTTATCATGGATGCACTGGAGGAACCTCCTGGGCTGTGGATGGCTGTGGAGGCCTCCCAGCAAATATCTGGGTAGTTAAAATCCCTCTTAGTGCTACTGCTCTGCTTACTCAGGCAACCTCAGATTGAGGATGGGGATTTGGTAGCTGGCAATTAGTGACCACTCGGCCCTGTGTGTCTCTCCTCAATGACTTGCAACGCCAAGAAGACAAAGTGACTTGCAGCTCTGAGAGAAGATGCGAGGCTGACGTCTGGACACTGAGCAACTCCTCAAACCCAGCCCTTTCCCAGGGAAAGGGGCTTCCAGCCGTGCTGGAGGAGACCTTGGGTGTTGTCTGCACCACCCTGCGAGCACGGTTGGAGGAGCAAGCCCATGGCAGCCGGATCCCAATGCAATTGCTGTCCTGGGTGCCTGGTGTCTCGTGCCACCATCCCTGGTAATTTTCCTTCCTATTGTGCTGTGATTTTAAGAAACTTGCTCTTGGCTTACTCCCCTAGAAGGTTAGGTAAAGTATATGTTTTTAAAGCTGTGTTCTGCCATCCAGCAAAATGAGCTCAGCCGAGTGCTGGATCAGAGATTGTGGCACCATACTGTGCAGCTCTGATTGGATATAATATATTTAAAATGTTGGAAGTCCCTTTTTCTTTTTTTTTTTTTCCTCTGTCCTCTGCAGTTGTTATGTAGATGATTTGAAGCTGATAATTGTCACCAACTTGTGCTTCTGTCCCTTTCCTCCCCTCTGTGTGAAGGTCTATAAGGACTGAGCTGGGGCGCAAAGGGACCGGCAGGTCCCTGGGCCCGGGCCGGGCAGCTCCCTGGCACCGCCGTGATGCTGAGCGGCATCGGGAGGTCACTGGAGGAGCCTTTTCTAACAGCAAGACCTTGCTATCTAGGGAAGCACTGCTTTATCTTGGCGATAAGGTGCTGTTTATGTTTTTTTTGGCAAATAACCTTCTCCTCTTACAGTCACAGCTACTGGATGAGTTAAGTCATCCAGCTTTAAGGAGCTTGAGCCAAGGGAGGCACTTGGAGTTGCTGCTTCGCTGTCCTGTGAACTCTTCTCCTTGGTGGCCTTTGTCCGTTTGTGGCAGTGTAGCTTGTTGATAGGGAAGTGCTGTCCTCTAATAAATGAGAGATAACAGATAAGGGTGCGTTAATGGTGGAAGGTGCCGCATGAGAAACAAATGCCAAAAGCACTTTGGGGGCCGTTGGCCACGTTTCCCTTCTCATGTGGACTTTGGTGCACTCCTGGGCTGCACAGTTCATGCAGTGTTGTTAGGATGTTAATGGTAGCCCTGAAGCTCAAATCTGTGTTGACTATGGTTACTATACTTCTGCTTTTTACACTGATTTTTTAAACTGTATTAAGTGTATTTTCTGGTTAGAACATTTCTTGGCATGATACACTTTCTTGTTCTCAAAGCATCTATTGTTCATAGTTAGCAAAGGGAGGCAGAAGAACTGCTTGCAGTGATGCCACGTACCCAAGTTTCTCTGCTCCAGAAGGGATTCGTATCTCCCAGTGCAGCTGGGAAAGTCATGCATCAATAGGGAGAGACTGAACCCACGCCGCTTGTTTGAACTATGGGCAAAACAAGGTCAGAGACTTCATGCTTTAACTCCTCTGCTAAGTCAGGAAAAAGAAAGGGATGAAAAAACAAGCGTGTTCCCATTAAAAGAAACAAAGCAAGGCTATATTGGTTTTTTGGATATAATGGCTAGTACTTGACGGCCACTTTTGCCTCATCTTGTTGTTGAGAGGAGGGATGATGCAGTCATCAGAGCTCTGGGCGTATGGGAAATCCTGGGCTGATCCCCTGCTTTCTCGCAGGCCATGATTCCCCGCGGTGCTTGGTAACTCACTTTGCCTTTTGGTGTCGCAGCCCCTAGCCTGCAAGCTGAGAAAATGCTTTCCAGATGCATTGGGGGTCTGAGAATAATGAATTGGTGTTTGCAGGGTGCTCAAGCTGTTAGGTGGAGGTTGTCTGTGCACCCAGCATGTGTGTGTTGGAATTGTCTCCTGGTGATGTGTACAAGAAATTGCGGTTGTGATAAACCCACGAGAGTATAAAATACTCACTTTCTTAGGTGCTCAGGTTGCATCAGTTTGGGCTGGGTTGATGGACTGCCAGTGCATGACAAGTGCACTCAGCATGTGAAGAATACGATGCATCATCTCCAGCCAGCAAATCTCTTCTTTGCTGCTTCTGTTATGTACTTCTTGTGTTTACTTGTACATACATGCACTGAAATCATGGACTAGGTTTTGCGGGGTTATTTCAGGGGCAAAACATCACAAGTGATCTGGATGCCTGTAGTCACTGGAGAGAGTGGGTTGCAGGCGTTGCTAGATCATGTTTTCCTTCTCTGTTTGGAACTTTGGAGTATGAGATTGTACGGGATTGTGTTTCTGAGACATGCAAAGAAGTGTATTTAAGCGTACAGTGTAATTAGCAGTGTAATTAGCCTTCTAATTAATGAGAGCCTTGATTTTGACATCCAAAATAGCGTGCTGATGGTCGGGAAAAACACGTGTCTCTGCGATGGGGTTGCACAGTGTCCCTAATGACTGCGTTGAGATCTGCTGGTCCAGGACATTCCAGCAGAGCTGCCGTACCGATCCCAGTGAAATATGTAGGGCAGGGATGTGTGCTATTAGGGGAATGGTGTAGGCACACTGCCATGGAGATAGAGGTTAAATCACTGTGGCCTAATACAGATTGGCACTAAACCTTGCCAAATTAAATGTTCAACCTTTCCTCTGTCAGAGGTTGCATTAACCAATGGTGTAATTAAGGAAAAAACAATAATTTTACTCAGAGAGAGAGTTGAAGAGGGGTCCTTGTACCTTGAGATGCAAGAGTGAATAATGCAAATGTCTGTCAAATTCAAGTGTTCGTACTACAGGTTTTACCAAAAATGAGTCAGTAGGGAGAATTAATTCTAGTGCCAAGCAGTAAGTTCCTGCTGCAAAATAATGTGGCCTAAAGAAGTGGAGAAGATGGAGTATGCTTAAAAGGGAAGGTAAAAACTTTCTTTCATTAGTGAGGTGTTGATCGCAATTGGCTATTCAGTGGTTGCGTTAGCGGTATCAAATGGGCAAAGGGTCAGACCCCACTGGTTTCTGTTTTCCCCCATTAGAGGAGATCCTTTGGAAAGTAATTTTCATGCTGGGTCTTGCCTTCTTCTTCCCTCTTTCGAGCGGTTTGGAGCCCTGATGTAAACTAAGTTCTAAGTTAGTTAGCATTTATTTTTGTAGTATGTTTTTCCATTTTTTCCAGTAAAAGGGGAGATGTCAATCTCTAACTCTTCACTTAAAAGCAAGCATAATGCAGGTCTCTGAGCGGAGATGGTAAAGGGAATCGGAGAAGAAAGTTAAAAATCAAGCACCTTACTCTTTCCTGTTTCTTTCTGTTGTTTTAACATGGAGGGAACTGGAAAGATTGATGGCTCATGGTAAAAATTATTCTAAGCAGCTGAGCCACTTAAGCTAGATTTTGGTTTGGCTTGTTTCTTTGGCCCTGCGTTATCCGTTCGCACCGATGAAGTCTAGTGGTCTGGGCAGGAGCTTCACAGAAGCAATGTGCTGATGTGGTGGCCCAGACCTTCACTGGTTCTAATTTTCTTCCTTATGTTGCTATATTTTTTTTAAATTTTTTTTTGAAAGCTCCTTTCTGCTGTAGTGATTTGGTATCATCTCAGCAAACTGTGTAAAATGAGTACCTTGGCTGTGGTGATTTTTGGAATACTGGAAGGAAATGGTTTGGTTTTTTGTGTTGGGATGAGCTGTTGAATACCTGATCCTTTCTTTGCGTGGTGAGAAAACAGACCTGTCCCGTTGCAACTGATACTTTCCATGGTGGAAAGAACACAAGTGAGCACTGTAGGGATATGGAGGAGGAGAACAACCATTTTCTTGGGGTGGAGGACCAGTGTGACGGGGAGAGAACCTATTTTCTTAGGGTGGAGGAGCAGCTCACACTTGGTGGAGGTGACAATCCGCTGGCGAGGTTACCATCAGGACATCTGCAAGGGGAGTGAGACACCCAGGAGCCACGTAGTGACTGATAACCAAGCCCAGGCTCCGTGAAGATCGTCTCAGCAGCTGTGCTGGCCCTTTCATCTTTTGAAGATGACCCGAGTGCTGTTGAGGAATCATGAAAAAATGCCTGATTTAACAGCGTGGCTCTGAGGGCTGCAGCATCAGCCCCAGCTCTGCCAGGAACAGCCCCTGTGGGTGTTGTTGGACTTCACCGATGGAAGGTGCTCGTTCAATTAATGCTGCATCACAGTTTGCTTTCAGTAGCACAGGTGGTGTCAGCAGTTTTGTTTACGAGCCTCCGTACTCTCCCAGCTTAAGTCGTTCCTGACAAAAAGAAATTTAAATGCTTGCACTGATTCCTGGCTCCACAGTGCAAAATATCCACACGTGGCAAAGATGCGGAGATTTTTCAAAGCAGCCTAAAAGATTTAAAGTGCTTTTAACATCTCAGGCACTGGGCTCCCAGGCCTTGGACCACTGCTCTTAAGCAACTCTAAGTGACAAACAGATTTAGAAGATAAAATGCTGGAGGCTGTTAGTTCTCTGTGCATACTTATTTATTATTTCTTTTGAGGAAGGCATGCTTACTAAATATACCCTAGATTTCGTCTTTCCGAGAACATGTTGGATTTTGTGGAGAATGTTATGACTTAGAAGCAAGATTTTGGACACTTTCTCGTAAATCTTCTTGTCGCTGAATAAACTACTCAAAACCATAGTCCTTAACAGTTTGATATGTGATACATGTAAGAAACTAAGATGCTTTCTATTGTTTAATTAAAAGCTTAAAAATAGTGTGGGCGTTGTTCTTTTGTTTTGTAGTTGGTTTTATTATTTTTTTTTTCCAGGAAAGCCAAGCTTTAAACAGAAGTAGTTAATTTTTTTCCACTTTTTCACAGTGTTTCATACTTGAATGTTTGTTTTCAAATATTTTAGAGAAAGCTAATTCTGTTTGCTGAAAAAATTTGGAATATAGTATCTAAAGAAGTCCCAATATTAAAACAGAAAAATACAGAAGGAAAAAAAAAAAAGAATTTCAGTTTGAAACTGTTTTACGTGTCGGATATGTTGGAGTTAATTGGCTTTTGTATCGTGTTCGTCTGCAGTGGATCTACCAAAATAGCCTAGATGATTGCTCTGCTCCATCTGGTTATTATCTTGCTTCTTGTAATATCCTTGTGCCACGCTGTTGTGGCCGGCCACGGCTGAGAAAAAGCTTGTTGGAGATTCCCGAAGCTCTGCTCTGTTACACGTTACCAACTTGTCAGGGACTCACTTGACAAATTGAAAATTAGCCAAATGCTTTTCCAAGCCAAAAGTAGCCTGAGCTGCTGTCTATGCATCATACCAAAGAGCCCTTTTTAGTTCCTTAAGGTGGCTGACTCCAAATACTCTGCAGATTATTAATAGTGGCCTAATAAACCTGGAGAGCGATCCTATAAATTTCTACATGTTCGGGGGTCAAGCAGTGAAGTCAATATTAATTAATAGTGAAATGCAATGTTTTATTTCATGTAATCAGCCTCCTGACAGTCTGAGCAGTCTCAGAGGTTAGTTACGCTCGAAGAGTGGGAGTGATGCCAGAGCAGCCCATGCTCCGTCGTTGTAAAATAGCAAATAATCTCGAGAGTCTCAAAGCGGCAGATTCAATACGTTGCCTGAACTATTCCCTGCCCTTTCACAAGGGGTGGTAGGAGCGATGTTCTGGGAGACCTCATGGTGGTTTCTCCTTGCCCTCTCCACCAGTTCTCAGTGCAGGAGCTTTGCAAAGCAACAGAAAAAAATGGCTTTAGCATGAGGAAAGGATAGGGGTGCAAAGACCCAGGTGTTGGGACCACCTCAGGTGTTCAGCAGCTTCACTGGCTTCATGGTGACAGCTTCAAGGCAGAAAGTTGGAGAAAGAAGGGAAGAAGGACACATGGAGAAGCTCTGTACTCGTAGCACAGATGGAAAAGGAGAGGGGGTCCAGAGAGAGGGAAGGAGATGTCCCTGAGGATGTTGCTGATGTCAGCTCTAGTGTAAATTAAATGACTTCAAAATTGTTTAATGTGTGCTACTTAGAATATTTAAAGGATTAAAATTCTTTTTCTTTTTTTTTTTGTGGCAAGATTGTGTTTGTGTGCCTGGACTGTCAGATTACTGTGCTTAAAAGCAAATCCTTTTATTTGAAGGAGTGATTTCTAGATTATTCTGCCTTTCAGTAGCTCATCTGCAGCTCCTGGAAATTCTTCATAAACTCTTCTCCTTTGCCTGGCCAGCAGCGGACATATCACATGGATTTGGCTGTGGTTTAGGGACACCCTTAGTGGACAAGGGTGGGTGTTACCTAAAACTTACAGAAAGATGTTTGATAATAAAAACTTCTTGTCCAGTAATTCTGCCTTCCTTCGTTTTCACACTAGCTTGAAACTGTATTGCACCCCAAATGCCATCCTCCACCTCCCAAAAAGGGCTGAAGGGGAAGAAAGGAGGAAAAAAAAAAGATATTACTTTCCAGGCAGATGCAGAAATTCCTCTTAGCTGAGGATATATGATAGTGGAAAGATGGATACTTTGTCCAAGTATTTGTATTTTCTCTCCAATTCATTATTAAGGTGAATTAGGATACCTCTTGGTTACCATCTTTTCTCCAAGCTGCAGGCTTCTCATAAGTTATTTATGTGGGATATGTTACCTTATTAATTATATTCCTATATAACCTTACGGGGCTGATGCAAAATGTTCCCTAGCGTGAGGAGGATTCACGTGTGACGGAGCCAGGCTTGATCCATGGCGCTCATCTCTGAACCTGTGCCATACTTCATCCTTGAGGAAGAAATTTAAAAAAAATTTGCAGAGATTTGTGGCCAGTTAACCCAGGTAATACTTCATTTTGGTGGAAGAAAAAAAGAGATTTGTGGCCGGTGAAAGCTTTACTATTGAATTTTTAAAATATCACGTATATACACATGCACACATAGATACAATACGTGAATATAAAATAAACATATATTCACTGCCAATGCTACTGATGGTACGTTAGTGTTTTATTTTGATTTAAATACATTTTCCCTGCTATCCCTTTGCAGCTGGAGTTGCAGTTTCCAGGTTGCAGTGTCTTTACTTAAGTCCATCACCCAAGAGCAGCTGGGTTGTGCCTGAGCGTGTTGATGTTTCCTAAGTAAATCTGCTCTCTTTTCTTTTTTTTCCCCATTGCTCAAGCTGATCAGTTCACTTGAAGATGAAATTTTGACTGAAGTCTTCCTGTGTCTCAGTTTTGACCCCTGTTCAGTGGAGCACATCTTGGCGATTCTAGTTTAGACGCATCATATATTTATATATCTTGTCTTAATGAAATGGTTAAGGCCTTCGCTGAAAGATACAGACTAAAGCATGTTGTCTGAATGCTCTCTGAATTGGGATTTTTAATAACAATAACCAGATGTTAGGCAGCCTGTTTTGTGGGGGGGTTGTGTGTCGATGGAGGATAGGATCTGTTTTTTCTAACACTTAAGGATGCGGTTGTTCATCGTTCACATTTCTGTATCCAGATGCGGATGAAAATAAAATGTTCCCGATTTTAACCATTTTTCAACAAAATCATTTAAATCCTTTCTCAAAGCTCGGGCTTTCCTTCCATGAGCTCTTCTTTTCCTAAGCATTTCCTAAAGGAGATGCTGGGCGATTTTGTTGTGTTTTCAAAGATGATGCCTGTTTCTACAGCTAGCCTGAGAAAAAGCTGCTGGGTCGAAAGAGGTTTTGCTTCTGCCATCTTCTTGGCAGAGGTTTTCTTCCATCTGGATTGTTTGAGGTTAGGATGGAGCTGCAGGAGGGATCACCCCGTGGGTCAGCTCTCCGTCAATGTGTTCAACAAAACTCTGGCCCATGGGGCATCCCAGTGGCGGTGCAGTCCTGCATACTTTTGCAGTCGTTGCCTTTTTCGGTGTTTTTTGAAATAGTGTTTTGACTTCATCTCTGGCTGCAATGGATTTTGTGCAGTCGAGGAGATGAGCTGAGAAGTTCCACTTGAAGATACGTTGTTGACGGCCTCTCCTCTGCCGCAGGAGCGCTTTCTCATTCTGGCTGCGTGTGGTTTTTAGCCGTAGCGGCCAAGTTCCGAGTGTGCGTTGTCAGGCACGTCACAAAGCCTTTTGGTCAGCAAAGCGCGCGTGCGTGCAGCACCAAATTGCCCAGCATTACAGTGAGATTCCTTTTAAGGCCAGCTACATCAAAAACGGTTTAGCTAGACCTTTCTACATTGGTGTGAAAGCAGGAGAAATAACTGGAGATCAGTTAATGTGGTTGGGAGATCACTTTTTGGGAGAGTGTGGGTTTTTTTTTTTCCTTTAATTCACAGGACTGCACATTGCTCTTGGCTTCAGTGGGGATGAAGATGTGTTCATGTGGATTTAGATTTAGTTTTATGTCTTCTCCTAACGTCTGCCTCCTCTCCCCTGCAGCATTTCTTGCTCATTTTCTTGTGTTTTTTTGAAGCGTGTCCCTTCTATAAAGCCCAGCAGCTTGAGCATCTTTTAGTCTCAGTTTAAGCACATGCTTATGTGCTGCCTTGGGTAGGGCAGGATTTAAGTCCTGAACTGCCACTTTCCCTGAGAATCTCTGAAAAATAAACACAAAGATCCAGATTTTTTCAGTTACACCTGTGATATGAGTAAATAAACAGCTCAGTGTTTTCCTGCAGGACCATATATATTCCATCACTATACCCAATAACACATGTTGTGCAGACAGAGATATTTTAGGTGAGACTATCCACCCAGACGTATTTTTTTCACTGATAATCTTTGTGTTTAAACTGAAGCTTTCATTGCTGTAGCTGCATCAGCCAGGGAAGGGATGGCCACAGTGTTGGGGGAAACGCCGTGTTGGATGATTAAATAGTTGCTTTTGGAGCTAATTCCTCTTTTGTGGGATAGGTTTGAATGGATAGAGGCTGATTAATGCCTGCCATTGAGTTTGGGCATTCATGCCTGAGCTCCAAGTGTCATTTTTATGATAGAGGGAGGCAAAAAAGCAGTGGCAAGAGCTGGTTTAAGTGGTAAAGTATTGGCTTGGGAATAAGGACATGGTGGGTAGGAGTCCACGGTGCCTGCCTTGGCTACATTTTGTTCTCCAGCATAGGAAAGATGTTGTAGATCTCAGCACCTTAATATCTGGGCAGGTCTGAGCCTTGAGCTCGTTTTCCAAAGGGTGTCAGACCCTTTGCATGACTCTTAGGTTTAGGTGATGCCTCCCCAGGCACCTCCAAATTTGCAAGCAGGTGTTGGAATTTCGTCCTCCCATCTTCATCCTGATTTTTTTACTGAGTGCTAAGAGGTTTTGGGTGTGATGCTGAGACTCTCTTTCTCCAAGTGGCTCCCTCCTGTATTTGCAGGGAAGCTTGAGTGCCGGATTTAATGCGAATACATCCCCTGTCAAAATCTGTATTATATGGAAACAGGGTTTACTGAACTCCCCTAATCTCAGGTTTGTGTAGCTGAGTGATGGAGTAGTTGGCCTACTTTGAAGCGTGAGAAAGGCAATGTGCAAGGGGAGGCAGGAGCTGGAGTTGCTAAGGAAACACAAGCAGGGATGCTTGCATGGCTCTCACCTGATCCCTGCTGAAGCAGGTCCCTGGCGCAGGTTCCTTTTCATACAAATTTCATGCAGCCTCTTGGGTGAATTCATGGTCACAAAAATCTACTTGAATAGTCCTCTCTAGGAGCGTTTCTCCTGCGACACTCAAGGGGCAGCAGTGGCACCCAGCAGGACCCAAAGGAGACAGGGGACACGTGCTGAGGGTGCCTTGCCCATTGGCATTGCGGCCAGTCCCTGAGGGTTGTGCTGGGGAATGAGACCAATAGGGATTTCTAGGATCACTTTTGGGGAACTGCAACTCTCCCTCACTAGGAAGAAGTGCAGAAGGTTCAGTGGTTTCTTCACTCATGCCTGTATCGCAGGATGTGGGGATGATGCTGGACCAGTTTGCATTATCCCCGTTCTCATTGTCCTTCCCGTTTGTCCCACTGGACTACGAGTCCCAGAGTACTTTGCTATTTGAATAATTTGTGCCAAAGTGTGTACCTGCTGCTTAGCACACCTCGTACCAGGAAAGATGACTTTCATTGAATTTATGATTTGCAGGAAAGAAAATACCTGCATAATGTTTTATTTATTGCAGTGGTTATGGATAGCTGCACTTACCAATTCAGTTGAGGCAAAACAACCTTCTACAGCTGCTTTCTTTTTTTTTTTTTGTACATGTGCAATAAAAATCAATCCTGGCAGAAATTTGAATATCTGGATTCCTCTTGGCTTCCCACCTTGTAAGGTTTAATAATATCTTGTAAATGTTTTCATCAACTGCTCCTGTGTTCTTTAATTGAGTACAGGTGAATCTTGACTTAATGTTTTTTGTATGACTACTGGGTTTTTTTCATGTTTAAGCAGCGATCCGTTCAGTTTAAGCAGCAAATACTTTTGGGGGATGGATGCAGAACTGTTTGTAGTGTGATTATTTTCTTAAGTTTAGAATTAAACAGTTGAGGAGGAAAGCAATTGAAACTTTCCTGTGCCGGTTGGTTCCTTGGGAAGCAGCCTGTACCATACAGGAATTGGAAGCAGCTGGCTTTGCTTTATAATTAATCAAGGGAGCAATTATCTTGTGATAATCTTGCCCCCTTCATCTCCTATTGCATAAGTAAACAGAACTTCAGCCTGTATAAATTGAGTTTCAGCCTTCCACCTTATGCTACCAGAGGTGAATATTCAGGTGTACCCTGATGAGCTGCCCTTCCATCAACTCTGCCCAGCTCAGCATCCTCGTCACCCCGGGAAGAAGGGGCTGAACTGGGCTGGCTCTGCCAAGGGCAGTGATGGAACCTGGTGCCAGCTCGTGGACCAGCTGTCCCTGACTTGGTCGAGCAGGGACAACATTTCAAACAGCCACTCAAGGAGAAGGTGTATGTAGGTGCTGCAGGGCTCTGGTTTATGCTCAAATAACTGTTCTTAAATTTTATTTATTTATTCTGTAACTAAGCGTTTCTGGCCAGAGGCTGCTGCTTTGAGCTTCAAACAGAAGAAAGGGGCCAGTTAAAACCTGACAGGCACCTGGTGAACATGAGGCTTGCGCTGCGGCCGTGGAGGCAGCACCTGGAGTTCAGTAGGGTGGTGTTGGGTGAGGTGAGCTCAGATTAGCTGAACTCCTGTCCTTAAGAGCCTTGGTTACATCCGAACTCGCAATGGACTTGAGAGGCGGTTGGCACGCACACGGACGGCTTTGGGGCAAAGCCTCAAATCCCTTTGGGCCAGCCCTCCTGAGCGCTGCCGGGGGGTTGGCATTGTCACTTCTGCAGGCTGGGCTTTGCCTTTCCATGCTCTTTTAGGTCCCTTTTAAAAGGAAGGAGTAGGCACATCTGAATAGCAGACTCTGCATTCGTCTCTGATTTTATTCCTTCTCATTCTCCTGCAATATCTTCCTGCTGGGAAGGTGAAACCATGAGCTGAAAGGAACTGGCTTCTTGCTTGTCAGCGGCGCCAGCGTGGCCCGTTTGCTCGCCTGGAGGCGGGGGATGCTCGGTGCCAGCTCCTGTTCAAAATACATTTGGTTTCTAAATTAAGATGGGGATTCTGCAGAAACACTTGGCATAGGTGAGTTGGAAAAAGGTTTTAAGGGTAAGCAGGTTATTTATACTCTTGCCGCGTGCATCCAGCCTGTGTTTGCGCTGCTAAGTCGTTTATGTTTATTTTATGGAGGAAGACCTCTGCCATAAATACTCCTCTAACCATCAGTCATTAGCCAGCGCCATAGGGTGACCATAGGGCACAGTGTCCACCTTGGGTGGAGGAGCCTGGCTGAGGAGGGGAGTTTAAATGGGGTACAGCCCCTTCCCAAGGACCCCTCCCCTGCACCATTCAGCAACTCAGAGGGAGCGATGGGCTCGTGGTGCTCAGACAAGTGGTCCTGGCCTGGGTTAGACGTTAGGGCATCCATGGGCACACGTGTATGGGTGTCTCCAGCCTCCCTCCTCTATCCACGGGCAACTTAATTTTAAACAATGAAAAGATTTTGAGGATCCTTGGGCTGGGAGCAATCACAGGTTCATGTGGATGATAATTCTTCAGCAAGGATCGGTGTGTTTATGTGAGCCCTGCTATGCTGTGGCAACAATCTCACTTGTGAAGTCCCTGGAAAGTACTAGTTTATTAGATATTCTCCTCTTCAGGACATAGTTATGAACTGGCCGTTGGGCACTCAGGGGTTTGGAGGTGCTTCTTGGTTCAGGGCTGGAGAAAAAGGTCTTGGCAGGAGCTAAAACCTGTAGAGTGTTAAAGAAAATCCTCATCTTCCCATAAAATCTCTGCAGGGTAATTTATCCTCACATTTGTCTCACCAGCTCTTTAGTGGGAAAGTGTTAAATGTCTTCTCACACGTGCTCATCACCACAGCCTTGAGGAGGTTTCTCTCCTTCAAGAAATAAATGTAGCACGTGTTCAGCTAAAAATATTGCAGGAGGAATCCTTCCTTGGCCACAGCCCCGATACGGGACAGCAGCTGTGAATGGTGGGGATTTTGTTTCTTGTTAAACTTTATCTGTCTTCAGAGCGATGCTATGGTAGTCGTGGGGTGTTAGAAGAACCAAAGTCCCTGTTGACCTTCTTTTGCGTCTGAAGGGTGGACATGGAATGGGACTTCTTGGCAGCCGTTTGCAACGTGGGTTGGAGGAGGCTGTTGGGTTTGTTTGCAGTTACCTGCAAAAACAGGAAACTTGAGATTACTGAGATGGGTTGAACTTCGATGGTTGCAGGACAGAGCATCTTTGAGGTTGCTCACGCGCGCCGTTGATCTGCTGCTGCACACAGGTGGAGGGCGAGGAGAGGTGTCTCAGCCGAATTTTTGTGGGAATCAATCCACAGCACTGAACCTTCCTCGTCGAGCAGGGCACCTGGTTTGCTGCATTAACGGGTAAAATGGAAGTTGACCCGATGAATCATCTGTTTCTGTACGTGCGTGCCTTTTATCAGCCTGCTGCTTCTGGAAAGTCAAACCTCTGCTGTGTCTCTCAGTGGGGTGAGTTTTCTTGCGTTTGGCTTAACCTTCTGCTTTAGGGCCTTTTACTCCCTCAGGTAATTTCAGCTTACTGTTTCCATTCTTAAACCCAGAGCATGAGGTTATTGCTGCGTCGATAGATTCATGCTGTAGAATAGGGCTTCCTTGCCGGCTGTGTTAGCACCACAGGTGGATCCTGCTACTCCTCATCATCATAAAGGTGCTGGGACGCTGCACTCAAGGACTGGCATGCCCTGTGCTATCTGCTCCGCTCTTTTTTTTTTTTTCCCCTCCTTTTACTTCTTTTACTTTCCCCTCTCTCCTTTTTTTTTCCCATTGCTGGCCCGCCATTCACTCACCACCCGAAATCCCAATTGAGACCTGGTACTGAGGGGCAGATGAGGCAGCGAACTTATTCAGCCTGATGATTTCCACATGAGCAGGGCTCTGTGCCGGTGAAAGACGTGAACTCATTGCAGAAGCCTCCCAAGAACAAAGCTTTGGAGAAAGGATCAACCTTATTAGCACATTTAAGGAGAAAGGGAGTTTGTCACTGTATCAGTTTATGCTTCAGCACATTAGCGTTGTAAATCTCTTTGTGGAAGGATTGATTAAAAAACTATATTTGCTTTCCCCCCTAAAAACCCAGAAAGAAAAATTTAAATCCCCAGCACACTAGTTTGCTGTAAATCTTTTAAACAAAGTTTATAGGGTTTGATGGTTTGAAGCCTCCTGCAGTTAAATTTTTCTTTTTTTTTTTTTCCCCAAGCGATCTTTTGGTTTCCCAAGTATTCTTCTGGCCTTTTCACTTGAAAAGGAAAGGCAAACTTTCATGAATTGAGCAGGGGCACTCTTTGAATGAAGCCAGGGTCAGTGCTTCTCCAAGCTTTTCTTCCCATTGTTTGAAGAATACACTGAGGATGGTAGGAGCAGATGTGCTGCCTCTATCCAGGCTTATTCTGCCCCTAGTATGGATATGAGCTGCCTTTGCGTTAATTCCTCCCATAGTTACTGCAGTTTAGTCTGTGTTACCTAAGGTATTGAGGCTGTTCATAAGTGTAGGGCAAGGTCCTTCTGATAAAGAGTTGGTGCCACCACTCCATTTAAAAAAGGCAACAAAAAATGGAAAAAAATCATTAAAAGAAAATAAAAAAACAGTGAAAAATTTTTTGGTTCTGTGATTTCTGTTGCATGATGTCTACCCTGTACTTGTGACTGCTCATAGAGGTGTATCTGCCCTAAAATCCTGATGCTGCTGGGGTTGGCAAACTTGGCCAGCGAGTGCTGGTGCTGGAGGGTGAACTGATGCTGCATCCAGCCACTGATTGCTGTTTCTTTTGTTTGATTGTTGGTTGTAGCAGTACCTGCTGCTGAGATTTAATTCCAAGACCCCCTCCCCAAAAAAAAAGTGGAAGATGAAGGAGTTTGCATTTAAAATAAGTGTATCTGAATGATTTATTCTGCATTTTATAATACACAGATTAGCCATGTTTTGAGCGCTAGACTAATAGGTTTGGTTTGGCCAGTGACTCTCAGTTTAACTCGGCTATAAGTGAAATGGAAAATGGGTGCTCATGGTCACAAATGTTTTTATGTTAACAAAAAAAAAATAATACTTTTTTTAGAGGGGAGAGGTTAAGCAGTCTCGCTTTGAAGCAGAGATGCTGCATTGCTTAAAGGCAGCCAGAAACCGGAAAGAATTTTTGCTTTTGGGGAGAAATCCTGCAAACGGGGGCTCGCTTCTCGTAAAATTGACGTGAAAATCTCTGCCTTGTGTTAGTTACAGATGTGGCATCCTCGCTTGGGCTCTGTCCCATCCTAGAAGTGCTACTACATCACTGTGTGTTACTAGCTGGGTTCCTGCTGTTACTGTAGCTTTTAAGGTGGATTTTGTCTTGTGGGAACACATCATTGCAACTACTGCTTCAAGGACAGTATCTCTTTCATAAGGACTGTATCTCTTTCACCTTCTGAATCTCTCATCCTCTTGAAACAGAGCAGTTGTTCAGTGGAGAATGTAAAGTACATCCTCATCGCTACGCGCCACTAGTGACAGAATCGGTTTGGTTTGGCTGTGGGGAAACAAAAAAACCTATGTAATTACTCACCTCTTCATCTCACTTTCTGTCCCATTCTCTTACCTTGCTCACTCACGTGTGGGGGCTGTGGTTTCCCCAGGGGAGAGGGCAGAGCTGGGCTCACGTCTGTGCAACACGAGGCAGCCGTGGGGGATCCCACTTGTGTGAACAATGGCTCCAAAGAAGCAGGTCACGATCTGTTTTTCCCTTGTAGAGGACAAGGAATGATCTTCACCCCATGAAATGCCCATATGGAAAATCTGGGACATGTATCCCACTTCCATGGGGGGGTTTATACTCAGAAGAAATCCTGGTCGGGAGATGCCTTTGCTACAGCACCCTTCTGATTCAGTCTTGTCTGGAGGAAATAACTGGCTTACACCTGATTCATTATCAAAAAAAATCCCCTCGCGATGAGGCTGGATTAACTGACATTTTACAAGGCCAGCTAGGAAGAATGCTTCGTGATCAAGTGAAGGTAGTTTCCACCTGAGCCATGTGCTGTAGTCTCCAAAATGTCTCATTTTTGGAGGGCAGGATGCGTATTTGCTCACTTTCTTTCTGACAAGTACATTTTAAAAACGAGGCTAAACTGCAATCAGTCAAACTTACCGTCCCCGTGTCAAACAGACTTTGCTATCTTCATCAGGATATGTGATGTGTTTGTGTGCCTGGAAGATGCGATGTGATACCCAACCACGGGCTGACTGTTCAGGGAAGCAGTCAGATGACAAAAGGAGTGACCCAGCAGAAGCTTAGTGCAATGGGCTTGAGATTTTGGAGGCATTAAGGTTGTTGAAGAGGACTGTAATGCACTTAATTTAACCTTCTTCACAGCACGGACGGAGGAACTTTATCTTCTGATACCCACAACTTGTGTTTTTTCTACTGGATGCTCTTCAGGCTTAAAATCCATTCCAAGATAAGAGTCTACTTAAGCCTCTAAGATTGCTTAGCAGTCAGTAGAGCTGGAAACAGCACGGTCGGCTGAGGAGCAAAATGATACTGGGCATATCGGTTCCAAATCCTGTGGGGATAGCCGTGATGTGGCAGAGGCTGTTGCTACCGACTGAAAGCTCTACGGGAGGAATGGGACCAAGAAATCTGACTGTAAGGAAACCTAATATCCATGCTGGTGTTTGACTTGAAAACTGTCTGTTTGCGCTCTCCTTCTAGTCCAGCATGAGACATTTGTATGCTTCCAAGAGGAACTGTGAAGAAGTTCCCGCTCGGTCCCCATGTGTTGCCTGGTCTAGTCGAGAGGTGGCGTCCCTGCCCAAAACAGGGAGGTTGGACTAGATGATCTCTGAGGTCCCTTCCAGCCTAGGCCATTCTATGGTTCTATGATTAAGTTGTGTCCTTAATCTGGAAATGGAAGGCAGAAATAAGAATTGGGAAACACAAGTCTTCCATCCTAGGATAATGAGATGGGAGACTGTGGCATCAGGAGAAAATACCTGGCTGATGCTCTGAAAAAAAAATAATTCTCAATCCTTAATCTTCTACTAAGAATGCCCTGAGTTTGGGATTTCTGTTGTGCCCTAGAAACATCTTGCAGATTCATCGGGCTTCCCTGTGCATGAAATGCATGGACAGAGTCTCCTGCTTTTCAGCCCCGCTCTGATGTGCTCTGTCCTTGCCAACCCTCAAGAGGAGGGTTTCCAAGCCAGGGTTTCACCAAAGCACCTGGTATTGACTCAGCCCTCCTTCCAGGAGCCAAGGGAATTATCTGCCGAGGCACTGAGAAGCCCCTCCTGGAGTTGCTGAGGTCTGTTGGGACTTGCACACGAGCTTTGATGTTGCTGTCTGCTGCTCTTGGAAACACAGTTTTTTGTGGAGAGCAGATAGTTGGGGTTCCTGAAGACTTAGAACTTCTGTTGTGCAGCAGCTCTCAGTACCTCTTGCCTTTACAGTGATGATCTCTCATCCAGTGCCACTTTGGCACTGTCTTTGGTGCACACTGCGAAGACTTGGAGGGCATCGCTGGAGCTGTGAGTGGAGTTTTTGGTACAGACAAACTCAGGGCAGTGGCTTTCTGGTTTGCAAACTCTCCTACTTGACGAGCAAGAGGACTCCCTGCAGAAGGGAATGAGATGGGGATTTGGGGAAATTGAATGTAGCCAGTGAGTCTTGGCATGAAAACGTTGGACGTGATGGGGAAAGATGTCCCCATCAGAGTGCTGTGCTCTTTGAGTCTTTACAGGGAAGATGGGTTGCTCTGTCCTTCACCAGTGAAATCGCATCCACGTGAGGCTTTTTTCCAGTGGCACAAACCTGCCCTGTTCTGCTGCCAACAGCTCCTTGGATGCTGTGTTGGGAAGAGCTCTTTGGACTGCTGTTGTAATGCTCTCGCTCAACATTGCTGATGTTTGCCTACCCGGATTAAAGTGTTACTAGTCCCCGAATGCAGAAATTATTTGCAGGAACTCATTAGCTTCCATGCTCTTGAGCACTACAGCTTTTCAGAAGTGGCTACTAAAGTTGTGGTCAGATATGCTATTAAAATCAAAACACAATAGGAATTTCATGTGAAATAGCTGCTCCTAAATGGCTGTACACACGTAGATGTTGTTAATCTGGAGCGGAGATTAATTTTTAATCTGTTATATTTCATGGCAATATATCCACGAAGCGAAATTGAAACGAAACCATATTATTTCAGGATAAACATGCTCGCCTGCGGGTATTCAGGAGGAACAGGAGCCCAAACAGCTCTGCTGGCACAGCTCCGTGTGTGCACAAGCTGCAAACGGATTGCAGGCAGCAATCGTCCGCTGTGATTTTAAGAGGGAACCCATGATGTGGAAAATCCTTTGCAGCTGATATGTCAGTCATACCTGAGGATCAGCCAGGAAGGAGGGATAACAGCACGTTTGCTTCCCAGTCAAGGGCAAACAGCTTGCAAAAAACTCAAGTAAAGCTGAAAATAAGCTGCTGGGACTTAATGGGAAATTGTAGTGTGGCGTATGAGCAGTTATAATGTCAGAGAATAAGTAAAAACACTTGAGGGGAAAACAACAAACAAAGAAAAAAAACAAGGCTAGAGCTCTGAAGAGCAGTAAGATTGATTAAAATTTCTGCAAACCACCTTTTTCTGGGGCAATTGCATGAGGCTCACTCCAAGTTATCTGGCTCTGTGGGAGGCAGCTCTTTGGGAACCATTTGCACAAAGGGTTATGTGAAAGGATGAGGAAATTTTCACAGTGGTTCTGGGAACTCATTAGTCTTAAATATAAAATCTGTGGTGCGTGTAAGGGGTCACTGTATTGTCCACTTTTAACGTGCCTGAGCTGAGCTTCCCCATCACCCCCTCTTGTCTTGATGCTCACCTGTGCGTGTGGCACCAGACGTGCCAAACTAAAAATGTTTTTCCCTGACCCCTTTGGCTGGGTTTTGGAGTGGGGTTGCAGGGTTTGAGATGTGTTTGAGATGCCTTCATGCTGGCAGAGGTTTCCATGCTGGGCTGCCTCCTCATCCTCTCCCTGCCTGTACTGGAGGTCCCAGGTGGGTTGGTGGGTGCCAGTGTCTCACACCCAGCGTGGTTGTTGCTGGGCAGGGCAGAGGGGTGACAGGCTCTGGTGCCATCTTGGATGTACGGGTGTGTGGCCACGGGACTTCTCTGGCCATCATGTCCCCTCGGATCCACTGCTTGGAAGCAGTGCAATGCCACATTTTCCTTGTTAGAGTTAAGTAATGCTAATTTTTTCCTTTTCCTTTTTTTCTTTTTTTCCCCCTACTCTTTTCATGGGGAATTGCAATGCTTTCTTTGCTTCAGCTATTTATATATCCAGACAACCCTGCCTGCTAGAGCCCGTCTCTATTTTCGTGCAACCCAGCTCCTTCCTTTGAGGTTGCCTTCACCTGGTTTATTTTGCGATAAAATGAGCCCATCTTCACCCTAGCTTTGCCTTCGGGGCTGTGAATTATCTGAGTTAAGAGCTATGGTGTTTTTCTCTTAGTCTTACAGAGATGCTTAAAGCCCTGGTGCTAAACAGCATCAATCCGAGGACCGGCTGCCCAGGGTCATGGGCACCCCTGGGAATCATATGAAAAAAACCTTTGTGTTTTGTTTTTTTGTATAATTTGGTTTTGCAAATTGGAAGAAGCTCTAAAAACTTGTTTTGTTGCTTGCAAACCCACAAACGCATCGCTTCAAAAGGATGAAGAGGGCAGGTACCAGGGCTGGCAACCGTGACACAGCCAGGCATGTCCCTTGTATTTGGTGCTGTACTGTTTCACCTCTGGTAGAAATCGGATGCTTTTCATCTAGCGCCAGCATCGTCTGTGCTAAAAATGGTCGATGATTAATGTGATTTTTGTCCTAAATTCAGGGAATTATGAGCAGAAGGTTGGAGCAGAGCAGGAAGCAGCAGCAATCGCCATCTCTCCCTTGCAGGGAAAGACTGTCCTCCTTTCCTATTAAAAAAATGAACAAAACTGATATAATTGCTTTATACTCGTAGCTGGTCAGAAGTAACTTGCTCATCTTAAGAGTCTCCTTCTGTGTTTGCTGCAAATCTTTTTCAGGATGTAGGACTGACTTCTTTCTAGTTCAAGAAAATAGTATCCTCGCAGGGCAATGTGGTAGTAGTGTGTTGGTGAGAAAGTAATACGGGTACTCTGGTTTTCTCTCGTGTTAAACCTTACAGTGGGTTTACCTGCTGGAACCAAGCGGGTTTAAAAAGAAAGCGGTGACGTTCAAATGAAGGTAGTTCAAATGAAGTGACGTTCAAATGAAGTCTGATGGTGATGGGAAACTGCTGTAAAACATTAGGGATTGTAACCTGAAATTTCAGGCAGTTGGAAGGCAAATGAAAAGTAAAGATAAAATGTTCCTCAGGGGTGTTCACTTAAAAAAAAATAAAAATGTAAAGGGCGAGTGTCAGGAGGATGGAGCCAGGCTCTTGTCAGTGATGTCCAATGACAGGACATGGGGCAGTGGGTACAAGCTGGAACACAGGAGGTTCCACAAAAATATTAGAAGAAGCTTTTTTCCTGTGAGGGTGACAGAGCCCTGGCACAGCCTGCCCAGGGAGGGTGTGGAGTCTCCTGCTCTGGAGACATTCAGACCCCTCCTGGACGCATTCCTGTGTGACCTACTCTAGGTGATCCTGCTCTGGCAGGGGGGCTGTACCAGATGATCCCCAGAGGTCTCTTCCCACCCCTAACATTCCGTGTAGTGCGCATGTGAAAGATTTGGCAATATGTAGAAAGAAAGTGCGAGAATAAGAAATTAAAATTCGTTATATTGTTTGAAAGGCAAGAGACTGCTGCTTTACAAGAAGTGCCATTGGCACGTGTGGTGTGTTCTGAAATTGCTTGGGAGAGAATATTGAATTGGGCAGGGGGAAATGTAGGGAGAGACTAATTATATATAATCTTAAAATGAATTAGGTGATATATATGTAATGAAAGCAAATCCTGTTCCTGGAGAGACTTTTTAGTTTGCATTTTGATATCCTAGGGCAATGGCATGTTGCTCTCTGACAGACAACCATTTGATTTGGAAATATATGAATAATTGGGAAGTGGAACCTCTTTGAATTTGTTACTTTCCCCTCTAGCGTTTGAAGGACTAATTATAGGAGGAGCTGCAGAATGCCCTATGCGGGCATGCATGCAGCCAATTTTATACTTTGCCGGTTGCATGAGTCACTGCACTGCATCCTGTGCTCTTTGATACGTGTCCTTGCTTAAAAAAAAAAATAAAAATATTTATTTTATAGATGGAAAGATAAGTGTGTTATACCTTGTGTTGCTGAGCCCTTGCCAAAGATACTTATGGTGAAAAACAATATAAAAATTGTACAGCAGCTCAGTGGTCAAGGCTAGAGATGGGCTGGGATGTGCAGGTGGTTTGGGCAGGAATAAACACACACACGGACGATGTGAAAGGTGAATGGTGAAAGCTTAAACATCTTGGCAAGGCTTGTCCTCTCTGCTCGATTGAGAGGCATTGCCCTATTTTAAGACGATTTTAAACTGCTTCTGAGAACCTTCCTGTCTGCAGTTCTCTGTTTACCAGCAGCAGGAGGCTGACCCCTAGCCGGGCAGGAGGGACCATTTCCCCATGCCCAGTGTGACCACTGTCCATCCCCTGGACAGCAGGAGCAAAATCGATGTGACTGACCCGAGCTCTCCAAGGAGGAAAAGGGGGTTAATCAGCTGTGTGGATGATCCAGGGCACTTGGTCTGATTTCTGATCTCTGCCTGTGCTCAGCCCCAGGATGGTGGGTTTGAAGGGTGGTTGAGGCCAGCATCAGGGCAGGAGACACTGGGCGTATGAATAAAAATACTTTTCAGGAGAAAAACCACTACTTGGAAGAGCTCACAAATCCTAAATAATAGTACTGCAGAGATGTATGACCGTCTTAGAAATACACGAAGTCCTGTCTCACTGAAGGTAACATTCATGATGGGAGCAAAGCCACTGCTGGGTTGGGCTGTGCAGGGGGAGGAGAGAGGAGCACCTACAGCGAGGTGATGGATGTGAAACCACAAGCCTGCGTGCAAGGTCTGTGATTCCCAAGCAGTGCTCATTAGAGTGCTTTACGTTAATCTTTTGTTGTTTAGGTAACGCAGAAGGTTTGGGATCCTCTGACATTGATGAGTCAAATATTCCTTGTGGCTCATTCCTGACCCGGTGTATGACCTTGGCCTTGGAGCTGTGCCTCCTCCTCCGGCTCTTCCCACCTGGGCTAACTGGGAGAACGGCATTTGCTGCTGTTCCTAACGCAGCGCTGGCGTGGAGAAATGCACAGTAAATGGGGATGCTTTGCCAAGTGAGGATGAGGGAGGCAGCGCTCACGGTTTCGGCGGAGAGCCGATGAGTGAGGTCGCTGAAGACGTGGTGCCTCCTTTGTCTCGCATTCTTTAGGCAGTATCCTCTTTGGGAAGAGACTGGCGCGGTGAGGACCAGATGTATGTTAAGCCCTTGGGGCCATATTGAAATGCAAATGAAAAGTGTATTACTTCCAAGAGCAGTAATGGTGGTATAAAGATGAAAACACCGTGTTGGTAAGGCTGTGTGCAGCGAAAGTGGAAAGCTGGGTATCAACCCTGACAATGCTTTATCCTGCTGGGGAACCTGCATGCCATGCAATGTTGTATTAGGGTTTTGGAGGTCATTGTTACACAGATTATTTAAGCCTGGATGCATTTTTAGCTGGACTTTGTCTAAAGAATAAACATAGCCGGGGCTGTTTTCCAGTCATCAGCTAAACAGCCAGATCGAGGGCTTGAGTCAGCGATCCTTGCAAAACGTTACTGCCTGTATTCAAAAAAATTTCCCAGCGCTTTTTGCTTTTGAAGATGTAATCGTGCATAAAGTGATGCGTGTTATTTTTACTCCGCAAACAATTCTGGTGCCTGGACTCCGTGTGTGTGTGTGTCTTGGCTCTGCCTCTTGCTTGTGTGCTCTGCTTCCTACTGCATCCACGCGTGTCTGAGGCAGCAGCCTAAAGATGGGACGAGCCTTCTTCCAAGAATAAAAGAGCTTAATTACCTCCTTCTGAAAAAAACAGTGGCACAGGAGTTGTATTTTTGTTATGCGAGGGACATGTGGCTTCTAGCAGCATAACTAACGTGTAGTCCTTGTCCCACTAGAAGACTCTGCTGTAAACTGGGGGCTCCAGCTCTTGCTGCAAGGCCGTAGGTCTGCCCTTGCTTTTGATTCAGTCTGTAGGACTGCTTTTCAGTCGAAATGCCAGTATCATTCAGATTTTGTGGTGAGGTGGCTAGTCCCTGTTAGTAATCCCATGCGAGTAATGTACCTTTTATGGCAAGAAAGACAATGTTAATTCCTCACTATACTGAGATCAAAGGTGGTTGTGAGATGCCAGCTTGGACTGAGGGCTGTGGTGACTTCTCCTCTCTGCTTAGATTTTTCAGAATTGTGTAGTGTCTTGTGAATGCTTAATGTGAGACTTCTTAAACAGTTTTTTTTGTCCTCTCAGGAATCAGGCACCTTTTCAAGATAGCTTAGACTGGCTACACCGCATGAAAATCTTTACTCACTTTGAAACTTTGGGTGCACGTTGTCTTCCAGAGTGGAGCTGGGCAGGCAGGGCAGCTTCCTCTGCTTCAGTGGAAAGGTCACTTGTGATGTGTTGTTAATGAATAATTACTACCGCATGCTTCCCTCTTTAAATGGCAGGGGCATCTTGGCTACATAAAACATAAAACCCCTTGCTAAGATGGAAAATACCAATGAGCAGATGAGAACTCCTTGCAAAGTCTCTACCCGTTGAGAAGCGATTGCAAATGTTGATCCAAAGGGGAGCATGGATGGGCTCTGGCAGGGAGGAACTTGTGGAGATACTGTGTCCTTCTCCCAGCAGCTGTTGGCTCCAAATGGCACTTTTGGCCTGAAGGCAGTTGTTCGAAGGGATTGTGTTCCTCGAATCCAAACATGATAAGAAATACAGACTGGAAAATTCAAGAGTGGAGTTGCAGCCAGTAACGTACTGCATTTGGTGTACCAATAGCTGCTTGGGTCTTGCAGAATTGGAAGTATTTTAAAATTATGTTTATCGATTTGAAGACATTTAGCCTAGCAATTGGACAATGGCCAGACTGGACCAGAACAAAAACCCACCTAGCCTGGTGGCCTGACCCCATCTATTGCCAAAAGATGCCTGGGGAGGAATGGCCGAACAAGGAAACACACGTGGTTTTTTTTAAGCATTATGGAGCATCTTCTGAGAAGAGGTTCCTCACATCACCTGTCCTTTGCGTGAGGAACCTGCCTTCTCCAGGTTTGTTTTGAACCTGAATCCCACCAGCTGTGATTGTAACTTCGTTGGCTGTCTCACTCTTCATCACTTGTCTTACCCTTGCCAAATAGGGGCCATCTTTGAGATGGAGGAGATCAGTCAGCAATATTGTTCTCCAGGCTTAATTCAGCCTTAAGAAGGGTGCTCTCCCAGGGGTCCCAAGATAGCTACAGTGATGGGTTATGTTTTGCTGGGGTGGTTGTATTAAAGAAAGAGAGTCCTGTACCAGAGTATTTATGTTGAAAAGCTTGAACTGTGATGTGGTACCTAGGGGAAATGTATACATGTAGCGGTGGTCTGAAACCCTCCTATAGTCTTACCTTTCCTCCAACCTTGAAAAGAAAGATAAAAGGTGGAGAGCTTTCTACCCTTGTTGCTGCCTGGCCTAGGGCAGGTGTGTTCATCTTCTTGTCGGTGTGAAAGCAGATGGACGGTCCTGCGCTCTCGGAAAAGTTATCAAAAGTTCTGTTTGCTCTTCTCGGATAGGTGCAAGATCTTACCAAAGTTCAGGAAAATTGGATGAAGAGCACTGAGACGCGTGTGTTCAAACCTAGTGGAGAGCTTGCTGGTTTTATTACTCAACCAGCTGCTGTCTCAGTGAAACTTTTTACATTGCCTTGGAATTTTTTTATTACTTTATTGAGAGAAAAATGGAATTTATTGGTGATGTGTCTTCCATTTTTTGATGAACAGGAGTATACAGTAATGTCTCATACTTCGCGTTTTTATAAGAGAGGTGGGGGTAGTTCACACGCCTGTGTCTCCGGGTATATCTGAGCAGGGGGAGGCAGGGAGAAGATGTTTTCGGGGTTGCAGTTTGCTCATCTTTGTGCAGCTGCCAGACTTCTGTGTGTGCGTTCGTGGGGGCACCTCTCATCTTACAGCTCATGCATACGGAGGTAGACAAGTGGTTATTGCATCTTGCTGATGAAGCTCTTGAGGAGAAAGGGAAGGGTTTGACTGCAGCCTAAAATGATCGTGTTGCAGGTTATGGTGGGGTGTATTTGAAAGGTTTTTTGCAAGGTGGCTTAAACAAGGATGAATTGATCCTTGGTTGCTCACTGAAATCTGGAGGAGACGGAAGGGAAATGTAAAGTATCTTTAAGTTTTGAAATGGTTTGCTCCATCAAGGTCAAGGTCTGGCCTACTCTCTGATATTGGGAAAGGTCTCTCCAATGAGTGTTCGGGTTCATAGAGGGGGGATTTATGTGAAGTGATTGCTTAGAAATTCAGCTTGATCCTACCTAGTGCTTCAGACATCTATGCCTGTTGATAGTCCTTTTTATCTACAGGAATAGCAAGACATGGCAAGTCAGGGGCAGGCTTGGGGCATTTAGTGGCCTTGTGGAATTAGGATGGTGACTGGCAGCAGAGCAGTGCTGTGTGCTCTGGGTCACAGCTGGTGACGCTCAGTGGGATGAGAATCATCAGGATCAAATGTCCTCTTGTCACCACAACATCAAGGCTGACAGCCACGTACTGTTCAGAAACCCAGCTGTCTCCATTATAGAACCACAGAATGGTTTGGGTTGGAAGGGACCTTTAAAGATCATCTATCTACTTAACTCCCCTCGCCGTGGGCAGGAACATTTTCACTAGACCAGGTTGCTCAAAGCCCCGTCCAGTGTGGCCTTGAACACTTGCAATGACGTGGCATCCAAAACTTCTCTGGGCAACTTGCTCCAGTGTCTCGCCATCCTCTTCATAAAAACTTTCTTTCTTATGTCCAGTCTAAACTACTCCCTTTCAGTTCAAAACCGTCGCTCCTTGGCCTGTCACTACAGACCTTGGTAAAAAGCCTTTATATACTGAAAGGCTGCGATAAGGTCTCCCCAGAGCCTTTTCTTCTCTTGGGTTCTCATTGCATTTCCTGTGATAAATCCCTCTGAATACTTGTGGTGTCCCTGAAAGTGCCCGGACGAGGGCATCTCCATCTCCTTGTTCTCATACATCATCATCTGAATATCTGGGAGCAGCGTCAGAGAAGGGGCTTGTGGAGATTCCCACCTATCTGAGATTAGCAGATTGTCTAGGAGGACCGTACTCAATCTTAGAATATTACTTTATATCATGTTACGTAATATTGGAGCCTGGTCACCATGGGAACGGGCATCTAAATAGAAAGTTGAACTGGAAGGGAATGTACCCAGTTTCTGGGGTGGAGCTCTTGAGCTCCTGTCATCCAGAAAGCTCCAACACGGATGGAGGGTAAGTGCTTCTCCTTCCATGCCATGTGCGCACTGTGGTCCAAAGCATTTTAGTCTTCCTTATGGATTGAAAAACCTATAAAACACTGGGAAGGAGAAGACCTGTCCAAGAGCACACAATTGTTTTATTGCTTTCTGCCTGTTTCACAGGCAGAGTTTCAACTTTCTGGAACAATCTGCTCAGAAACATTTTTATTTCAAAGTGGAATCCGGATATTGGTGAGTGTATGTAATCAAGATGAAAGCTAATAGGTGATTTTATTCCCCCCTTTACATAAATATATCTTCAGCGTCTCTTTTAGAACTTGCCTTTAGAGAATCACTGCAGTTATCTAGCCATTTTTTCCTTGCCTTTCATTATTGTAACAGAAACAATCACTGGAAATTGCATGATGGTATTGGATTGTGCTACATTCCTTCCTCAGGTCATTTGACGGGAGCTTTTTTAAATAGACCCAAAGGAGAAAGGTACATTTCTGTAAACATGAGACAAGTCCTAGATGTGCTACAGCCACTTGGGAGAAAACTCCATTGTAAAAGGAAGCTTTTTAAATTGCTCATGTGGGATTTGCCATTAAGAGTGTAAAGACAGGAGAAATTGACTTCTGATTCAGCTGACAACTTGCTTCTCATCCTGCGAAGAATTTTAGGAATGTCTTTGCTTCCTTTTGGAGGGCTTAAGGCTAGTGTTCCATTGCAAGGGCTAGAGAGTTGCTTTTCTTCCTGCCTCCCTTCTCTTTCAGGCTAGATTCAGCTGCCTTAACGGGCTTTGACTAAAGCTTGTTAACTCTTGAGATACCAGTGGGAAAGAGGTTTTTAAAAGCCAGTGGTTTCCTCTTTTGCAAAATCTGAGTGATCTGAAGATCTAGGATGTAATGTAAAAGATGTCAATTGCTTCAAGGAGTTAAGTATTTTCATACATAGCTGCTGTGGACTGAACTGAGGAAACTCTGGGATGTGGTAACGCATGCTTGTCCTTCATCAGTGCAGCACTGGCTGTAAATTGTGCTGGTGCTTGTTTGTGCACTGTACTTCAGTCATATTCTTACCCTTTGAGCAAAAATGCAGTAGAGTATCAGAGCATCAGTGATGCTCGTGTGCTGGACAATGCAGGACTGGCAGCTAAAAATTGCATGTTTTATCCTTTAGAACATGGAGAAATATGGGAATTTTGTCGTACTGTATTTTGTATAATATGCGAATGGTGTTTGCCCAAAAGGGCTTAGTTACCCATGAATACACTGAACCCTCGAGAAGGCTGTAGGGATCCCTGGACTTTGCTGCAGCTCAGGGCACTATGTAAAGAGCTGGGCAAGCATTCCCAATGTGGCCCCACAGCATTTCTTCTTGCTGAAGCCCTTGGTTCCTCTGAAGCAGAAGTTTGGTTTTCTCAGGTGGATAAAGTAGAGACTCCAGTTGAGATCAGCCAACAAACATCCATCATCACACTGGAACTGAGGTTTGAACTTAGACATCTGATAAGATTTTCACTCCGCCACTGCCTCCCCTTCAGCTGACTAGCAAGGAGAAGCTCAGTGCCTGTAAAGCTACAGAGTGTCAGAAAGGTAATCTTAGAAACCTGACTTCTAGATAATTTACTGACAGAGTTATCAAATTAATTCCTCCCTGAATTTCCCACTTGCTCATGTAATCTGCTGATTAAGTGAGTCATCTCTGTGGTGTGTTTGAATTTTGGTCAACGATGGAGTTTAAAGCAGTGGTTTTGAACCCTATCCCAGAGTTTAGAGTGATTGTGCTTTATTTCCTTTCTTCCTCCATCCTGCTGAGAGAACTGCCCAACTCTGCGCTTTGATTATTCAAGTGGAAGAGGGTGACAAGAAGACAAACAAACATCATTTAGTTCTTGGGGGCATGCTTTCCTGATGCTTGACCTTTTGGACTTCCAACGTCTTCTTGTCCATTTACATGCATTACAGTTTTTCCAATTACCAGTGAATTAAATTTGGAATTGTGGTATTTGGAAATGTCAAGCAGAATCAATAGAAAAGCACTTGGGGCCCAATCTTAGTAGACTCAGCACATTTTAACGCATATTTGAAATGTCCCTGCTGATAAATCTCAGAGGACCATGTGCGGATCATAAATTAAGGTGCTCCTTTTTGGGTACCAAAGCTCTCTGTGGCTTGCCAGGTGTGCTGGGATGTGTTAGACACACCTTGTTCTCTCCTTGGAGAAGACTGTAGCAATCAGGAGCTCTGAAAAGCCCTTCTGCTGGTGATAGCAGTGTGGCAGGATAGCCCCTCTACTCTGCCCTGGTGAGGCCACATCTGGAATCTGGTGTCCAGTTCTGGGCCCCTCAGCTCAAGAGAGACAGGGAACTGCTGGAGAGAGTCCAGCACAACCACAGAGATGCTGAAGGGAGTGGAACATCTCCCTGATGAGGAAAGGCTGAAGGAGCTGGGTCTCTAGCTTGGAGAAGAGGAGGCTGAGGGGTGACCTCATAAATGTTTATAAATACATCAAGGGGGAGTGTCAGGAGGATGGAGCCAGGCTCTTCTCAGGGATGTCCAATGACAGGACAAGGAACAATGGGTGTAAGCTGGAACATAGGAGGTTCCACAAAAACATTAGAAAAAGCTTCTTTACTGTGAGAGTGATGGAGCCCTGGCACAGGCTGCCCAGGGAGGTTGTGGAGTCTCCTTCTCTGGAGACATTCAAACCCCGCCTGGACGCGTTCCTCTGTGACCTACTGTAGGTGATCCTGCTCTGGCAGGGGGGCTGGACTAGATGATCTCTAGAGGTTCCTTCCAACCCCTGACATTCTGTGATTCTGTGACAGGTCGATGGAGGAGGCAAGCATGAAAGAGCTGGGGATGGTACCGCCACGTGGTTGTTGCTATTCCTTAAATCTCTGCACTCCACAAGGAGATGCTCCCATATTCTCATCCTTTTGCCTGGAAGAAAATTTCTTTTGTAGGCTTGCTTTGAAAGCTTTTCAAAACTTCGCTGTATGAGGGAGAAAATATTTACGCACATACGTGATTTCACTTCCTCCTCCCATGCTCTTTGGAGACCTCATGCTGGCTTCCAAGGAGAACAGGCGAGAACAAATGATTAAGTTTCAAATGTCATTTCAGAATTTTCTGCATATTTTACTTAGTGATTTGTGGCATCTGGTCAAAATCTGCCCTCTATTTGGTTTTTAGGCGTGTAGTTAGAAATAACTTAATCTTGTCATTAAACTCGAGTATTTTCTGTCACTGAGGCTGCAAAGTTTGGGGGCTGAGACAACCTTCTCGGTAGCTTATTTGCACAGTGCTTAGCCCACAAGGGTCCATTTTTCATGCCAGAGAGTAGTCATTGCTGTTGCAAGGCAAATAAATGGTCTGCCTAATGCTTTTATAAATGCACACTTCAAAATTTAAGAAAAAAAATAATCTCTATAACTATGTGCTTTTTGAAAACTTGTTGCCTGGGAGGAAAATTCGACCCCTTCTCTGGGGAAATCCTACATGGAACAAGGTGTTTTCTTGGTGTAGTGATGAAAAGGAAGCCAGGAGATGTCTCCTGATGAGCAGGGAGGATGGAGAAATGGTCAGCATTCGCCTGCTGCACTTGTGGCAGAGGTCCTGCACAAGGTGACCTCCTTGGGGACGGTCACCCAGGGGACAGGCAGCAGCTCAGCGCCTCGGGAGGCTTGGATGGGTGATCTGCAGCTTCATGCAATCTTCCCCACACCTCACCACGTGCAGGCAGGTGGTCGGTGGCAGGACCCTTTTTGGATGCATAACTTTGTGTTCTTGAGGCTGACTTAGTTTTGTTTTTATGCTCTTGGGTGTAGCGGAGGAGTGTGTATCCATATAGAAAAAAAAAGAAAAAGGTATTAGACCTTTTTGTGTGTTACTCCTAATCCAGTTTGTGCTCTGCTGTCCAAATTGCCTCGTTTGTGACCCAAAGTGCATTTAAACATGAACTGCAGAAGCACCATGGCATTAAATGCTTTTGATTGATCTCCCTGATGGTTTTATTAAAGAACTAAAACCTTTTTTGGGGAGACAGATACCGTTAGCGATGCGAAAGGAGAAATCTAATTACATTTTGGCTTTGTCCTTAACTGAAATGCTACAGAATAGGATTTTTCTAATGGATAACTGAAATGATCTCTTCTTTAAATAAAATATAGAAATGACCGACTGAGTTCAAGTCAAAAATGCACTGCTTCCAATAATTGATTAACTGCTGGCAACGTTTCTGTCCTGTAGCATGCTGGTCCAGCCAGTGACCTGGCCAGACCTCCTTGGATCGCTCTGCCTGGCCAGAAGAATGATTTACTAAACCTTTCCTGAGTGATCCTCCCCTTTGGGCCAAGAGATTAATCTCATCAGCTCTGTGTGTGTGTGTCCACTCAGTATTTGCACTAAATTGAATAATGCTGTCATAGCATTCAGCTCCATCTTCCCTAAACAGGAATGTGCCTGGTTTTATGAACTTATGGAGCTGGGATGCTGCATGTCCTTCTCCGGATCCTTCTTCTATCTGCCCTATTTGACTTAAAATACCAAGGAAATTATTTCGAAGAATTAAACCTTTATCGCATCCTTTCCTCAAGCTGGTAGTAATGACTCTTAAAATATGCTCCCTATATTTTACAAAACAAGGTTTGCTAGCAGTTTTGGGGAAAATTCTAATAAAGGTCTAGTTCTTCTGAAAAATTTCCTTGTTATCTTTTACTGACTTGAGCCCAAGTTAAAAAAG
>NW_009731614.1:33194-36968 GCF_000703405.1 Apaloderma vittatum | reverse complement strand
GGTGGGGGGGGAGGGGGGATTGCTACACAGATGTCCGTGGAAGCTGTGAAGCGTGAGTCATAGTGTGAATATAGAAGCCCTGAGTTGTCATCCCTGGTGAGCAGGGAGGATGTATTTCTTAATATTAAAGTTCCTTTTTTAATTTTAAAAGAAAATGACTTAAAGCCTCCTGTCCTTTTGAGACTGGTTGTCAATGGCATCATTGCAGGTTACCATGGCAATATATGCTGAGATAATAGATTAACAGCCATTGATTGACTAGAAAACTTAGAGCTCTTTTATTGTAGGATATGCCAAATGTATTGACAGAAAACAAAATTCAAACTAATATCTTCCCTGGGCGTTAACACCATCGTGGTTCTTATGTGGGCCCAGTTTTACCTGATCTGCCTCAAGGACCAAAAGATTTTGCAATAGTTGCTGCATTATGAGTGGTTTCTTTTAACCACAGAATCATAGAATGCATTGATCTGGAAGGTACCTTTAACGGTCATCTAGTCCAACCCCAAATCAGCCAGGACAGTGCCCATCTCTGCATCCAAACAGCTGAAAGTGGCAAGCCCTGGGTATTTGATTGCTCTGTGCCTCAGCATGTGCTGGCCTTGGAGGTCCCCAACAGTGGGGTGAAGTTTTTTGTTGAGCAAGGGGCTTGTAGAGTCAAGGGGGCTTGTTTCTATTCTGTGGGGCTCCCCCGTTTCAAGGCTTTTCTGAAAGAACAGGGGCTACAAGCAATGAGTCTTTAAATCCTCATGTACAGTTGCGTACTTAACCGCAGATGTCATCGCTAGTTTGATGCTCTGCCTAAAAACTTATTTAGACTCTATTATTTATTTGGAATGAAATCACCCCACTTGGGGAATAAATGCTGGAGCAACGCTTACTAATTGCAGATTCATTATCGGCTCTGTAGACATGCAACTGGGTGGTCTCTGCAGAGCAACGTTTCCCAAACTTTCCCAGTTGCAAGCCTTCTTCTGGCTTGATTTTGGGATCCAGAATGCTGGCAGCAGCTATTTGAATTTTTTTAATCTGCGGTCCTGCACAGAACTTGTGGGCAGGTGTCAGGAACAGGGAGAGCGGCAGGGCATCAGCCCTCTTGCCTCTGCTTCTCCCTTGCCACCAGTGCCTCCCGGTGTGTTCTACACATGCTTAGACCGTGGTCCCTCCGCGGAAGGATGTGCCAGAATGCAGCCCCGGGTTCGGAGGCGGCTGGTTTAGCATCCCCGCAGGCGCTGAGCGATGGGAAGGGGCGGGTGTGAGCCGGCGCTGAAGTGGCTCATCCCAGCAGATGCTGCGCTGCGAGGCGAGCGTCCAGCAGCCTCTTATTTCCCAGCTCTGCTCAACCATGCCGTGGTTTGAGGGGATAGCTCTTGAAAACAAACCCAAACCTCAAACAAAGGGCCCGACTTTCATAATCACACATGCAAGAATGCATCCGCAGTTGCTTAATTGCTGCATGCAATTACCCTCCAAATTAGAGGGCAATTACCCCAATTCAGTGTACAATCTCTGTCATTTTATATTATAAAATTACATGTACAAATAGCTATATAGGGACATAACTAAGTGTTTGCAAATAACTTCAGTTGCATACACAGCTTCATATATAAAGCCCGGTGGTTTTGACAGTTAGGCAAACAGACTGTCTGGTAAATCACTTGGTGTTTATGCAGACTATTTTGACACATCCCATCTTTTCATATATACTTTCATTTTAGATTTTAAAAAGGGGACAAACAGAGATAAAGAGCTGAGATTTATAGCAGCCTTCAGCCTTGGGGAAGAAATTCCCTATGTATCTAATTATGAGTTAGGAGCCCAGCAACTGCTAACACCTAGACCTGGAGTTGCTGCACTGGATCTTGGCTATAATTTAGCAGCTGTTGGATAATGACACAGCCTCAGTGATCCGTCAGCAGCTCCAAATTAGGAGAGCAGAGTTTAGTCTCAGATCAGCAGCAAGGTCCTGTGCCTCAGCAGCCTGAAGTCCTTCAGTTCAAGAGGACCCTTTTTAATGAGCTCCCTCTGTGCCTCGCAAGTCCCAGATAGAGGAGAGAGGTCTTCCCACGTCGCATGGTGTTCAACTGCTCCTTCCATCATTATGTGCCTTGGATAGGTGCTGGCGGTCTTGCTCGGCAAAATCCTAGTGAGACTTCAGTCATCTGGAGCAGAAAATTGACCCGAGGGAATTGCCATAATGATAGTTTCTTGGGACTAGGTCAAAAAGTTGACTTGCATCCCAAAAATAGGTGATGGTGGGCAACCTCCCTCTGCCTTGATGATGTGTTGGGAGTTGTTTGGGCTTGGTGGTATTTTGTGTAAAGGTATTTCTGTGTGGGTTTTGTTCAAAAAGGTGTTGGGAGAAGCCACGCTGCATCGTCCCCGAAGCACTGGGTGGATGCAGTGGGATGCCAGGAACCCATCTGCTTCCGTAAAGCCTAATCTTCCTTAGACTTTGATTTCAGACCTTATTCCGTAAGTGGTATTAAAACGTTTACAATTTTTGCCCAGCTGCTGATACAAGGCTCTTTTCCATGGAGTGAACTGTGCTGCTGGAGATGCCATGCTCCTGATTTGCTTGCTTGGCATTTTCTGCAAAGCGAGGTTGTTCTGCCTGTGGGAGTTTCTGCAGACAGGACTGAAGTATCAGCTCTGCAAAATGCATACGTGTGGCAGGGGCCAGCAGATCCAACCTGTGTTTGTACCTCTTGCCTGCACATGATGAGAGTGGTGCCTACTGGGTAGGAAACAGCTTTTTTTCCTGACTTTTGCTTCGTAGCTGGCAAAGGAGGGTTAGGTGGGAGGGAAACGGGTGGCCCATGGATTAAACTAAGCTCCGACAGTGATCTTCAAACACACACTTAGCAAATGTTTTATATCTTGTGGCACTCAAGTCCTGTTGACTTTCTGCCAAAAGTTAAGCATTTCCCAAGTATGTTGATTTTTCACCCTGCACGAGCAGAGTGTCCTTAACCAGGCAATGCCACCAGATGAAGGAGGTCAGGAGCTTCCCTACCACATACCAGTGCTGGTAGGAAGGAGATGGCAAGAGCACTGTGGGGAGGAGAGGGCAGGACTGGGGGGTCGCAGCCCGTTAGTCCACCTCCAGCTGTTGTTTGTGACTGCATCCAAAGACTTTTGTTTTAGGAAAGCCTTTTTGTGCCCAAAATTAATCCTATCCCTCAGCTGCTCAGGTTTCATTCAAAATCTCCCTTGAGCCAGGTCGTGGTGCTGGGTGTTGATGGAAGCCCACTCAAGTCCAGCTCAACTCTTGCTGTGCTAATGAATCAGCTGTGTTCAGTGGAAGGAGGTAAATGTTTCTTGCACTCGTTTTGGGGCAATACCCCCCGATTTTTCTTGCAGCTTGAAATGAGAAGCAGGATATGCTTGATCTGTGCCTCTCCCACCCGTGTTGCTCTGCAGAAATGTAGAGCTTAGTTTTTCTTACAGTGGCCCTGGGGAGCAGGGGTGCTTCCATACCCTCTCAAGGAGGGAAAAGGAGGCAGGAAAAAGCAGATGGTTTCCCAGCAATGCAGGAGCAGAGCTCAGATTTCCTCCTCATAGTCACCACCACCCCACCGTCCTCACTCGAAGGGACAAAACCCTCTTTCAATTCCTCCTACTTCCATTCAGTTGAGGTTTTAACGCAGCGAGCGCAGATCAGGCAGTTAGCTACAAACTTTGGTCTCTGCGTGATCCATTACAGAGCAAGATGTGAGTGTTTCTTGATGAGCTAAAGCAGCAGATAAATTGCCACCCAGTCCTGGACCCGTG
>NW_009731614.1:32525-33163 GCF_000703405.1 Apaloderma vittatum | reverse complement strand
GGCCCCCTGCCTGCTGAGACTGTCTTGGGCACAAACGGAAGGATGTCGTGCAGTTCTGAGCACCCAGCAGGATGAGGATCCTCACCAAAACAGCTTTTAAAAAGGATCTGAAAGCCGGTAGCAAACATACAAGTGTGTCCTTACTGCAGGTATCCTCAGGAACTGTTTTAAGGAAAACATACATATATTTAGTCATCCAGAACTTTATGCAGGCTTTTATTCAACTCATCTAAACTTTGACAGCAAGGGAAAAACTGCAAAAGGCCTTTTTTCCTGGCGCGGTTGCTGTTTGCAGAGTTGGATTTGCGTGTTTGCAAGCAGATCTTAGTCTTCAGCTGAAACTTGTTCCAGAAAAGACAACTGTCTTGGGGGAAGGGAGCCTGGGCTCAGCACAGGATTTAGCAGCCTCGGTTTGCTGGTCCCAGAGCTGATACAGCTCCTGCTTCACATCTTTTTTAACATTCCCTTTTCAAAGCGCAGTGGAAACATCAAATCTCACCACAGCTTTCTGCATTGTATTGGCCTTCATCGAAGGTGGACAAAACAGAGGCTACACAATATTGCTTGAGGTTACAGATGGAGATGGCTGAGCCAGGATTAGATTTTGTGGCTGTTTCCCAGGCAAATGTTTCGTTAAA
>NW_009731614.1:20108-32494 GCF_000703405.1 Apaloderma vittatum | reverse complement strand
TTCCTGCTTTCTGGGAGATAGGGTTGGGGAGGGAGAGGAGATTTCCATCTAGGGATTCAGTTTGGAATGATGGAAGTGATATTACGAAATGTGTTTCAGGGACTGCACCAGAAGGTGATAGTGAGTATTAGCTATGAGGTTCAGCTAGAAGCCATGTGTAGTGTTACAATGAAGCTAAGTTATTTACTTACTCCTTTGTAAATAAAAAGATGCTGCCCTCCCTGCACACAAGACAATGCTCCTTCACTCTCCTGCGGATTTAACCAGTATTTAGCAAAAATGCTTAATCTGCCCTAACAAAGCGTGGTGTAGGTATCAAGAGAACACATATCAAGGCTGTAACAAGGAATGTCAATATTGACACTGTTCTGTGTTGAGGGATATTGGTACATTGTTTTTATTATAGTAAGCAAGTTGTCAGAGGAAAACTCAGATGGAGCTTTGCAAGTGCCGATAAAACCTGCAGATGCTATTGAAATTGAGCTCCTATTCGTGTGTGCTTTGAATATAATTTCCAGTTTCAGAAGTGAGCTTTATGGCTTTCTCATACCCCTCCTCCCTTGCAGTCTCTCCCACGATGCAGATTAAACGTTCTTCCCAAAAAAAGAGTTACTGAAGGATTGAACACCTCTTCAACTTGCAAAGAGATCTTCCTAGTGTGATGAGTTTGCTCCGTACCGTGAAAATTACCCATTGCCTGAGTCCAGGTGTTGTTGTCAGGAACAGGTTGGACACATCAGCCCTAACTTAGGCACAAACCATGGTTTCTCCTGCAGCCTTCTCGCAGTTCCACTTCCCCTCTGTGCCAGGTCATGTGCACCGCTTGCCTGACTCCTGTTAACAGCAGAAGGTTCATTCCTACAGCAGATCAGGCTGCACTGAATAGCTTGAATGCAATCTCTAGCTCAAGCAGCATCTCTAAAGAGCTTCTTCCTGAGCTGCAAAGTTGAAAGTGAGTCCTGCCACCAGGTGACAGCTTGGAGACTTGGCAACTTGAGGACTTACAAGCTGTGGAAAGGCAGGTCAGGCTCCCCCCAGAATCCTGCTCACTTGGGACAAGCTGTTGGATCTTCAGCTGGAAGTAATACTCCCTTCTCCAACTGGGTGTTGCGAGGGTGCTTACATTGATAGTGGATGAGTGTTAAGGTATGGAAATGATGAAGCTGCAGAAGGTGTCTGAGGCTTGGAGCTGGTGCTTGTGCCCAGGCTGGGTGTTTTCTGTGCCAGTCATAAGCCATTCACTGCTCAGTGTCTTAGGAAGACTGAGTTGCATCACCTTGTGGATGTCTTCCAGAAATGGCTGGTTTGTCGCGTTGAGAGGGAATCATAGGCTGGATTGCATTTAGATTGTGCAGAATGACGTCCTGACTGCTTTAGTCTCCAGATGAAAGGTGGCAAAATCTTCCAGCCAGAAACTTAGTTCTGCCCTTTGCAATTGGTCTGGCTATTCTGGTAGCGCAGCACTTTCATTTCACCATCCTGCGGGACCCATTTGTGTTTTCTGCCCAGTTGTCAACACATTTTATTGGGATACCTACATTTTCCATGATTACAATCCATCAAAATAATGGCTAGGTCTGACCTTGCCTTAGGTTGGGTAATCCCAAGGAGACATGGCTGCAGGGCATCTCAGGATTTATGAAATCACGAGCTTCATGGTACCTTTTCTGGTTGTCTGCTTACATGTCGTGTGTGTTTCATTCTTCTTCTCATTTTTAAACTAATCCTCAAAATGCCACAAAGCAGAATATTTCTGACTGAAGAGAGGATTTCTAAGGTTTAGAACAAAATGTTACCTGCAGATATCCGTGTTCCATTAGTTGACTCAATTTTTAATGCATGTGTCTGTAATCGTGTTTCAGCTCTGTGCCATGGTGGCTACAGAGGAACTGTTTCACTTGGAGCAGTAGAGACTCATCAGTCCTCTGGTACAAAGCTCTAAAAGGGGAAAGACCCATGTGCTATGGAAATGCCTTTGTTGGCAGTGGCCAAACATCTCTTTGGGGTGGCCAGAGTTGTCTGGGGAACAGAGTTGGTTTCTGCTGAAGGTCTGACTTGGTTGGAAAGGCGGCGTGAGCTTGTGTCAACCACTGCCGAAAACATGACATATCATATGGAGACTTATCCAGATAAACCTAATCTGAGATCTAAGTTAGGAATAGGCACTGGCCTTCCTCCGCAGGATGAGTATTATCTGTTCTCAGTTACATCCTACCTGCCTGAGAAACCATTTATTTTTAGGTAATGCTTCCCAAAATAGTGCTGGAGAGGAAGGGTAACTCCATTGTGTGACATCCCAGCAAGCAACAAGTAGCACCCTGGGAGGCTGTCTTTCCTAAACGAAGTTCCTGTGGATAGCGAATACTGGGTACGGCTTGCACATCCTCCCCCTTAGGGTCCGTGGTTGAAGCACTGGCCAGAGGAGATCTGGGTACTCTAAGCTGGGCTTCTGACTTCACTGTGAGGTGCTGTTGTAAGCCTGGACAGCCCTGACCTCTCTGTTCCCCAATTCCATACTGAGCTGAAGCTCACATTGATGAGCTGCTTTGCTCCCAGGGAGGCAGATGTCTGCATCACCTCAAGCACAGCCGCGTGGATTTGTGTCTCCCAGGATCTGTTTCTGATTTTGATTGAACGTTCTTGGGGTTTGAATTTTTGCTTCAGGACCAGGCCATGGGGAGGCTGAGACAAGGGAATGCATTTACTACAATGCCAACTGGGAGCTGGAGAAGACCAACCAGAGCGGTGTGGAGCGCTGTGAGGGGGAGAAGGACAAGCGGCTCCACTGCTACGCCTCCTGGAGAAACAACTCGGGCTCCATTGAGCTGGTGAAGAAAGGCTGCTGGTTAGATGACTTCAACTGTTATGACAGGTAATAGCCTAACTGGTTCTTCTGAATACAAGTTTAATTGCTCCTCTAAGTGCAAAGACTCATGATTTTTACATGGAGCGAAAGAAAGCAAGTCCAAGTCAATTGGCCCATTCATCCCTTGTAATTACTTCTGTTGCTAATACAGCTCTCAGAATTGTCACTTATCTGCCTTGACTTTCTAAATAGAAGCTGCAAAAGGCACTTTTCAGGTTTTTTTCTTTTGTTGTTGTTGTGGTTGCTTTTTCTTTTTTTTTTTCCCCTCAGCAAAGCTTTGATAATTCTGGCATCCGTTGAAAAACGTGTCCTGTACCAGCAAATGAAGAGCAATATGTTCTTCCAAGAGCATTTGTCGATACAAAAGAAAACTTGGAATCATTCAGAGCTCTCTAGAAAAGCACAGATATCTGGGGGTGGTTAGAGGTTACGATATTCTGGCACTGGTGGTTTTGCAAAAAGTTTCGCTGTTCTTCGCCTGAGTTAAGAGATGGGCCAGGAGAAGGAGTGGGGCAGCAAGAACAGTATGCATATTTGTGTGTCAGTCCCTGAAGTGAGCTGAAAAGGAGCGAAATGTTGTAGTATGAAGGCTCCAGCCTCATTAAATAGCTGAGAAAATAAACTAGTCTTTTTCTCATTTCCCTTGATGCAATTCGACAGAGGGAAATAGAATTACAGCTAAAGAAAATAGGCCTCTGAAGTTTCACAGTTTAAAAGGACAATGTTCAGGAGCTGTAGTCTCAATATTTCTCTTAAAAAACCCCAAATGATGAACCAAGCAACTCAAACCCAACCCTTTCAGTGAGGATCAACAGAATAAAATACAAGGAATTTCCCTTGCTTTAACACCAATATATTTGATCTCACCTTCACGCAGTTCCCAGTTGCACATCTTTGTAACTTCATGTTCCAAAAGTTTTAGGACGTTGCGTCCTAAGCTGTGGGACTTAAGCTGGGACTAGATTTGTCACATGACTGGAGAGTTTTGTGCCTTTGGTGCCCGTTGCTTTTGTGCCCATTGTCTTAACTTATCCCAACTGTGACACTGTTCCTCATCTTCTTCCTACTATTAGCACCAGAGTTGCTTTCCCACCACGCCTATTCCCTTGCCAGTTGTGTAGCCAGGCTCTATATATAGTTAAATTTTTTATTCTTTCCCGATAAATCAATCCTCCTTGGCCCATTAGTCATCTTAATGCCGATCCTTCTGAGAACAGAAGGTCACTGTAGTTTCCTACTTCCAAGCAGAAGTGTTTACTGTAAACAGATTTCTTTCAGTGCCTGCTCTCACATACAGTGACACTTGTATTGTCACTGAGTGTCTCTGTGTGAGGATGTAGTGGTTGTTAAACTTTGTCATAGTGTGTTGCTCTGTTACAACAGTAAAAAGTTTCCAGGGCTCCTCACAAGCCTTTTTGCAGCCCTGGGGTTGAGCATCTATTATCCTTCAGCCTGATTCTTCAAAGCTGCAGTTCCAGGGCGAAGCTAAAAGATCCTCTGAGAATTAACAAAAAGTACAAGTGTAGAAAGCAACATTTGAAATAAAGGTTAGCTTTAATTAAATAAGGCTGTATAAACACAATCTTTTTTTGTGTGTGTCTTTTTTTTTTTCCTCTCGAGTGCTGTTGGCAGTCTTTCATGCAGGTGGTGTTGCATCCGAAAATGGCAAAAATGTCTAAAATGATGATTTTTCGATCAGCGGTGCTGAGCTGATGCCCTTTTTTTCTCTGTCTTCAGCACCTTTGGATGCCAAGCTCCTGGGTGCAGCCGCGGGAGATGGATTTCTACCTATACCTATATAGGTGTATATGTATGGATGCAGGGCATGGTTCTATTCTGCCAGGCTGCAGCTCCCCATCGGAGCACAGGCAGCATGTGCTGGTACATGCCACGTGCTTCCTCCTTGTTGCTGGAAGGTGAAAAATTCAGGAGCGCAAAGGTTGGGAAGTTGGAGGTGATGGCTCCTTCCTCTGTTCTTTATCTTAAGGAAACAAGAACGTGTCATATGTACATTTAAGGCTATAGGCAAGAGGTAGTGTTTAAAAATCGACCTATGTGCTCTTCATTTGTTTACACAGCCCCACTGGAGAGGTTGTGTTCGTGTTCCCTTGAAAAGCACGGGAACCTCTACGAAACGTGCCCTCGCTGCCGTAGAAAAATATGTCATTCTCTCCCACTGTCTCATTTGTAATATTTGCTAAGTATAACATGTCATATGTACCTGGATGGCTGCCCTGAGCACACACCAACTCAAAGACAGAGATAATGAATTGCAGATGTGGAACAGGCTGTTTTTACTCATTAGCTTGATTTCTTAACCAACAGATTTAGCAAAGGATGTGTTTTCTATTGAAGACGCCAATACTGATGCTGTTAAATCCAAACGGCTTGTTATCTGATTTCAGGAAAAAGCATCTGGAAACATTGCTTAACTTGTTGAAACATCTTTGTTCATTTGAATAAGTCAAATAGCAGCTTTTTTTTTCTTTGAAGTTTTAAAACATAAAAGCCTGAAAAATAAACTAAGTGCTTCCCAGCTGAGACCTTGCAGGAGACATTTCTATTCTAGCCACTTTTTTTTTTTTCACCCCTCCCCAAAAGGAATAAAGCTCTGGAAACTACCCTGCGTTGTGATTGAAGAGAGCCCTTTCCGTTCCGTGGCAGTATGTCAGGGATACCACAGAAAGGGAGGCTTGGCATGGGTTCATAAATGAGTAATAATGTCAAACACATATGATTGTTTTGCTACTTCCTCTGAGTGGTAGAAGGAAGGAAGTTATGCATATAATTTAGCTGGGCTTCAGGAAATAGTTTGATACAGTTCTCTGTGGAGAGCAGCTCTGCAGCTCTAATAAGGACAAAGTAATGTAGCAAAAGGTGGCAGGGAAGGGAAGCAGGCATTTAGGAAAGAAAGGACTGCTCGAGCGCTGCAGAAGTCACTGCATGTCTCTTTTTGGCATTGATCTGTGGGAGAGGGAGGATGTGTGGAAGTGGAGTTGGTCAGATCTGTGGAAGTCCCCTAACACCTTGCACAGTGTGGAGGGAAACCTCAGCGCTGAGAAGGTTGTAACGCTACCTGGATAATGGGCAAATACAAGAAGTAAGAGCTGCAACCTGATTTTCTTAAAGGCTTTTGTGCAGGAGTAAGTTTTTGAAAGGAGATGAAAATTAAACTCTGAAAAAAACCCCAAACCAAACCCTGCAGCCTCCCTCCTGCCTGCAGCAGGACTGTTGCTGCTGATGTCTGGTGCCCTTCTAGTGCGTGGTGGTGATGCTCGGGGCTGAGAGAGCAGCCTTAGCTCAGCCCTCGTCATAGGTGCTTTATGGCACAGCTTTTAATTGCATGATCAAATATTCCTCTCCCCTGACAGCATACCTGCGGGCTGCGGGAAAGACAGTGTTCGGGGAACGAGGCGTCTCTCCCTCGTTTTTCTGCTTCTCATTCAGTTGGCAGCAGTGGCTGTTATTTATTACTCGACATCTAATGCCTTCAGTGCATATGGAAGCATTTGTTTCCTTTATGGTCTTTTCAAGGGTCTTTGCTCTCCGCTGGGGTATTTAAGTGCCAAGTTGCTTTCTCTAAGAGGAGACTGCCGGTCTGTGCCACGCAGTGGCAGGAGAAAGCATGTGGAGAAGACAATTTGGGGCAGGTCAGCTCCCAAAGACAAGAGGCAGGAGTTGGCTGATGTTGTTTTTTCTCTTCCCTTCATTGGCGTGTCCGTCCTTCCCTGATGCAGGCAGGAGTGCGTAGCCACAGAAGAAAACCCTCAAGTGTTTTTCTGCTGCTGTGAGGGCAACTACTGCAATGAGAAATTTACCCATTTGCCTGAAGTCACCGGCCCAGAAGGTGAGTGACTGGGTGGACATGGGCTTGGGTTCACTGCCTCCAGACCCAGTTTCAAGTCATTGGATCTTGAGCAAAAAAAATACATCAGCAGTCAGGACACAAAGTCCAGAAATCCTTTTGCTATGGATCTTTAAGAATGGTTTTAAGGTTGTTTCACTCTGTGGGTCAAGTGTGTTGTACCAGCACCTCAGACACCATCCGTAGGGATTAGGGTCTCTTTATGGTGGACGTTCATAGTGGAATATTACAAAACAAAATCCTGCACCAGAGGAAGAGGGCAGAGCAATTTATACGTTGTGGAGCAAGACTCAAACCCGTAGAAGGTATTTGACGTCATTAATTTTCATAGGTCACTGGTTTCTAAACACCTTGAGCATCTGGGATTTTTGCGTTTGATTGCTATTTTGTTGATCTGGAGATTGAAAGTGGATGGATGTTTGTGTTAGCTCTTAGAGTTTGTGGATGTACTTCAAGGAAGAAATGTAATAGCAGGTCCTTCTTCAGAGGCTAATAGAAAAATGATGATTCTTTTAGCTATATGCTTGCTAAAGTATCATTCAATAAAAATTACTAAAGCAGGTGGATCTTTTCCTTATGATGACTTCTCTTGCTATCAACTACCTACATTTACTGAGATGTTCCAGTAGACTATATCAGATTTTTCTGGGCTTTCCTGTTAGGTTTTTAATTGTTTATGTGGGTTTTATTATCTCCTGTTATTAATGTACCCGTAGCAACCTAGTAGCAAATATTCTTTCTCTCACAGTTTTTTGTTTAATTTGGCAAGTCTTGCTATTTTTTCCTTCCCTGTCTCCAACATAGCAACATGGCTCCATTTAGTATTCCCATTGTTTGTGTCTCAACTGCACTGATGTAATTTGGAACAAGAACTACTGTGGGAATAGTGCATTTGATTGTGGCACCGGCAGCATTTTACTAAAAACTGACATCTTGTCAATCACTGTAAAAGGCAAAGCAATGCTGCGAGGGATTTCGTGCTCACTTAATACATTCAGAGAGGTTAGGAGGAGGAAATTTTCTGCTTTTACGTATCCCAGCAAGAAATACCCATCTTAAATAAAGGTCAGATGGAAGCTGGGCTTACAAAGTGTGGTTTGGACCGTTATAACTCCCATTACTAATAACCATATGGAAAAGAGTAAACCACAGAGCCTTATGAATACTGTTGGATGTGGTGGGACATGCCACTGAGCGTTGTCAACTTTGGGAGCAGGGCGAAGGATGGGGTTTGGTTGCATTTGGATGTGTAGCTGACAGGGCTGTTCCATGCCTGAAGGGTCCTTTCCCTCATTTACCCTGCTCTTTTCCCACAGTTATATACGAGCCACCGCCACCAGCACCCTCCCTGCTCAACATCCTGGTGTACTCGCTGCTCCCCATCGCTGTCCTCTCCATGGCCATCCTCTTGGCCTTCTGGATGTACCGTCACCGCAAGCCTCCCTACGGTCATGTCGATATTAATGAGGTGAGGGAGTCCCATTTATTCAGACCTTACAAAAGGCACGGAGGCTGCTCAGGATGTGTTCACATCCAGTTTTGCTTCGCTCCTTTCAGGTGGCCTGACTTCTCTGCCTTTTTGAAGTCGGCGGTGCAGTTGTCCTGTACACTGTGGTGGTGTTAGCATCCCCCGTGAGGCTGATGGCTTTAGCTGGAGCTAAAGCCTGAGATTACACAGTCTAAAGTCTGAGATTACACAGCCCTGCTTGGTGGTTAACCTTCCCCTCACACTCTCAGATCTGTTTCCCAGTTTCAGCCAACTTTGCAGAGGAGCAGAGATCAGAGAGATGATAAAGTTCCTATCGGCTCCCTGGGGTGAGGGGAGATGCTGTCCTTGTTGAAACTCAGTTTTTATGAATGTATCAGAGAAAACATTCAGGACGTAATTCTCGTGTCCAGAAGCCATCAGGAACTGGTGCTTGCTAGCTCTGCTGTGCCCTGAGCCTTCTGGTTTCTTCTGAAGGGCTGAGCAGCTACTTCTCCCTCCCTCCAGTGCCTGTTACAGCTCATACTGTGAACATTTCCCATCTGAAAGCAGGTAGGACAGAGCTCCAACCCCATGCGTCCTGCGGGGTTGCGTTGTTCTCCTGGACAAATGCAGAGTTTAAACAGATACAACCTTTATGATGTTGACAGACCTGTTTACTGCCCTTTGCTAGGGTTATGTGAAACACGCCTAATGAAGTGAAAAGCAGTGGGAGGTTTTTTGGTGTAACTGGCTGTCAGGTCACAAAGATCAAAAAAGTTCTTACTTTTTGGCGGGAGGTAGCCTTGAGGTCATCGGTGTTTTACAGCCCAAAATAGCTCTTGCTTTTTTAACATAGGAGAATTCAGGTTTTGCCAGAGGATGGCAGGCAGTAGTTCGACACAGAGAGTGACGCTTGGAGGCACAGATCCTTATAGATGTTCTATACAAATACCTTACAAAGTGAGATGGGGAGTTCTGGGCTGCTTTTGCTGCAAACAGTACGTCTGACTAATTAAATAAACTGTCACTTCTTTATGCCTCTTTCCCCACATGCAGTCTCTCCATTCCTCTCCTCCCTTTGTTTTACAGTCCAGCTTCAGCTGGTGACAGTGTTTTTCTGTTGTGCAGGACCCCGGCCCACCACCCCCTTCTCCCCTGGTTGGCCTAAAGCCTCTGCAGCTTTTGGAGATCAAGGCAAGGGGACGCTTTGGCTGCGTTTGGAAGGCTCAGCTGATGAACGACTACGTAGCAGTGAAAATCTTCCCTATTCAGGTGAGAAAGGCATTGCGTTAGGTTCTCACTGACCAGGCTTCCTCACTAGTGCTGAGATGCTCTAAGTGCCTGTGGAGGTGGTTTTTAAGATGGTAACCAAGATGAATTTGGACTCTTCTGCTGGGGGAAAAAGTTCAAGGACCCTCCCTTCTACACTTTTCTCTGTGGTATCTCATTACCAATGGCTTCCTATAGTAGTAGTTGTTGCAAGGAGGGCAAAAGCAAGCACATTTTGAAATCCACAAGGTGTTTTAACTCTGCTGCAAGTATCTGTGTTGTTGAAGTCCAGAGAGGCAGCGTGGAGCTGCAATGCCCAAACTGCACACAAAGGACCGGAGCCCTCATTTTGTGTGTGTCCTGCCTGGATAGATTGTAAATCCACACCCAAACCTAGCAGACAGTTTACAGCTTTTACAAAGGCACAGCCCGGCACTGTGAAAGCTAATTGCACTGCAGTGTTTCTGTCAGCTCACGTCTTCCACTCTAGGAAAGCTTTGAACACTGCTGACTTGACTCTCTAGGAATTGCAGATGGAAAGAGTAAAGCAATCAAAAATCAAATGAAAGAAGAATGATGGAAACTTTTTTGTGCTTCTCTGCTATTGCCTTCCTTATTAATTTTTTGCCCCATATTTGTTGTCATAGCGTTGCTAAAGGAGATTTGCACATCTTCTGTCCAAGCCAGCTATGACCTACTAGTAAATATTCCATAGAGCCTAGATTAGATTCTGCAATCGTAACAATTACAATGCCGATCTGTATGCTGTGTGCACAGGCTTTACTCTTGCAGGCATCCCTAGGAAATCTTGACAAATCTTATTTCTTAGTGAAGTTGAGTTTGGATTCCTCCCCCCTCCTCACACATGTGCTTTAGGTATAGCTGGAGAAGACAGACTGAGAACAGCAACTTCCAGTCTTTCTCCAGTGTTTGCACTTTAGGAAAACAGCCTCATTTTGAAGGGATACATCACGTTTGAACGCCGGAGGTTGATACTAAGAGGACCGTGAGCAGCTCTAACTGAGCTGAAGGAGCTATTTGCTTTAAAGGGAAACATGATCTTTGATGGTGCATTTCTCCTCGCTTTAGGATAAGCAATCTTGGCAGAGTGAGAGGGAGATTTTCAATACTCCTGGCATGAAGCATGAAAACCTTTTGCAATTTATCGCAGCAGAGAAAAGAGGGACAAACCTAGAGACAGAGCTCTGGCTGATCACAGCTTTCCACGACAAGGTAATGTATCATTGCACGTACATTTTCGGAAGGCAGAGAGGTGGCTGGTTGTGAAGCAGTGGGATTTGGTGTCTAAAATTCCCCAGAAGCTGCCCTGTAATCTATCCAGCCCACCTTTGGTGAGCCACAGTTCAGTGGTGGCAGAGAAATACTCTGCTCCCCTCTTTCAAAGGCCCTTCCATTAGCTTTCAAGGCCTTCCTACACAAACACAGGATTAATAAAGGTGGGACTTGAGGAGAGAGAGGCACAAAAGGCTGCAGCTCGCACATGTGGTGGTCGTCAACTCTTTAGTGTGTGTAGATGAGCCTGTACGAGCTGGGTGTCGCAGAGCGCTGCAGTCCCAGCTCACCCCTTGCAGATGGGCTCCCTGTTTGCTTTTGAAGCTCGGGGCATATCTCCAGTTTCATGGATTGCTTTAGTTGTCAAACATGACTAACACTTAAAATAAAACAAACATGCACAAATCCGGGGTTGAGCCAGCAGCATTATCCCTCTGTTTAAGCCAAGGTCTACTGAGTCAATCATTGCCACAACCAGCTGATATGATGCATCATCTTCTTGCGTGGAAGGCTTTCCCCTTTCTTAGGTTAGGTGAATTGCTCTGTTTTGGGATTATTTTATCCTTTTCTTACGTTCCTCCTCTTCTCTGGCAGATTAGTAGACTCCTTTTAGACATCCACATACTTTCTGTGCTATCAAAGACTGAGGACTCATGAACACTTCTGGGGTTTATTTCTTCCTTTTTATTTTTGCTAGTGATTTTGCCTTTCCTCCCCCCACCCCACCCCTGTTAAATCAAGGTTCAAATTTCTCAGGCACCCATTAAAACAGTTTTCTAAGCTGATTACTTGTCACGTCTGTCACGTAGCAAGATCTGTGACTAAGAACCTACGATACCGTGTTTTGCAGGGGTCTCTGACGGATTACCTGAAGGGCAATATTATCAGCTGGAATGAGCTCTGCCATGTTGCCGAAACAATGGCCCGTGGCTTGTCCTACCTTCATGAAGATGTCCCTTGGTGCAAAGGTGAAGGACACAAACCTGCCATAGCACACAGGTACAGCCTCCTTTGTTGACACCATTCAACCGCTGTGTTCAAAAGTTTGCAACCTCTTTGAAATGATGCTGTTGAATGCAGGAGGAGATTGTGCTTTTAGGAAATAAATGCATTTTAACCTAAAAATTCCTATGCTAAGGCAAGAATTTTTTTCAGCCACGTATGAGACGGTGAAGGGCAAGTCAGCATCTTGCCCATGAAGCAGTCAGCATGGCTGGCAGTGGTTTCTGGCAGATGTCTAAAGGATTGGTGCTTTCCCCTTTCACCAACTCTTCGCATGTAGTGAAAAAGGAAATCTGGTTGCTGCAGGACCGCTCTTTGCAAGAACTGTGCTTGATAAAGCACATTATAATCCCTGTATTTCTGTGGCTGTACAAAGATTTGGATCCTATTTTCCCAAAGTGTTTTAGACTGATAACTCCACTGCCTGTCTTCCAACAGAGCTTTTGATCATTAGGTAAGAAAATGAGAAACTGTAGAAATGCAGAAAATGGCTGGTATTTATTTTTTACTGCAGTTTTATAGTGCCCAAGTTGTGTCAGGGTGCTGATGAGAGACACCAGAGCGGGCACCACGATGCCTCTGAGACCTCTTGGCACAGGCTTCAACCCACCCGGGGGGGAGCA
>NW_009731614.1:11575-20097 GCF_000703405.1 Apaloderma vittatum | reverse complement strand
ATCCGGAACGCTGTGGGTTAAATCGTCCTCATTGCCACATAATTGTTTTAGCCCTTCTCCCAAGTCCCACATTGCTTGCCCTGGACTAGAGCATCTCTACTGAGTGGTTTGCTAGTGGCATGGCAGAAGGGGGGAGTTTTCCAGAAGGGATTTGCGCAGGCTACATGCCATAATCCGCAGCCATACTCCCCCTCCACCCACCACATTTCATCTAGGAGGGACTTAGACCCCACATCCAGCTGCAGCAGTTTGTACCCAGTCTAGCAGGGCAAGATAATCCCTGTTTTTGCAAGGGCATCCCTGCCCCCAAAACACCCCCCCTCCCTGAACCTGGAGGTTTCTGAGAGCCGGGAGCTGCTGAAAGAGCCTGCAGCTGCCTTTGTGCTGCTCCTGGAGCTGACCCCTGTGTCCCTGACATTTGTCCCCGTGGAATAAAGGCAGCGGTTTATACATGAAAATTCCTGAGGGTGGGGAATGGAGAAAGGCTATAGAAAAGCTTTAAAGCAACAGATCGTGCTCATTAGTGTCCCCATCCATTTAGCAAATGATAAAAGATGGAGAATGCATCATTTGTGTGAACTTAGCACATACCTACTGAAGAGGGATTTCAGGACACAGAGGATTTCCCTTGGATTACCCCACTCCTTTTAATTTTATTTCTCTCCTACAACACTAAATAAATTTTAAATCTGGGGGGGTTGGTACTTTAGAATGGCTTCACACAGTGCATGTGAAGACCTCAGGTTGCCAGGTGGGACTCCCCGAGGTAGTGCTGGGCAGAGGCTGAGCTAACTCCCTGCTGGCACGAGCACTACAAGGAGGATTAAGGTTATGGGATCTCTCGTTGGTACGAAAGTGCCCCCATGTGGAAGTTGAAAATAAAATCTCTGGTGTCTGAATCAAGTTAAAGCAGCAACCCCCATCGCTCTCTTCTTCCCTAGTTTGGAGCATTACACAGAACGAAAGATATTTCCTTGTTTTCAGGCTGCTTTCTTTTGGCAGTGACCATTTTAGGATGGTCTAACGCATACAGTGTTAGTGGGAATTCTACCTGGGAAGTCTTGGATCAGGTCTTTCTCCATGTGCTGGGTATGTTTCTGCTGCAGCTCACACCCACCAGTGGTGAGAAAGAAGGAGAGCATGGGAAAATGGTGAAATTTATGGAAATAAGAGGAAAAAAGGAAGTACAAAGGGAAATCCCTGCATCATGTGTCAAGATGTAGTTAATTGTTGCATGGCCAAAGGGTGGTGCAAGTGAAAAACAGCATCAAGATGCCTGTTCAATAATTTTGATTTCCATCTCACTTCACTTTGGAAATGTGTCTTTCAGGCAAACTGTCTAATAATTTCTATACTGTCCTTGTTGAGCCACTGTTCTGCAAAAATCTCGTGCACAATCTGTACTATCCTGGAGGGCATAATCCCCTAATGCTGACTGAGAAAAGGAGTTTATCTGTGTCATTAGATGATGGCTGTTTTCTAAGCCTGTGGGGAAACTGCTATAGCATGGAAGCAGTCTCTAAGAAGACAGGTATTAAGCAAATGGTCTTTTTTTATGTAACAGAGGGGTACAAATGTTTTGCAGGCTCTACAAAACTGCACTGTATGCTTAGAAACCCCTTGAGGTGATGGAGGCTGGTTTCTGCTGGGCGTCCCTGGCTTTGTGATGCTCTCCAGCTTCACACCCACTTCCCTCATCTTAATCCTCAAGCCAGAAATGCCCATCTCACTGTGTTTAGCTTAGAGAGGAATAATCCTTTCTTCTGATTTTTTAAGCTCAGAATCAGGAGCTGGGTGGTACAGGATGATTTTTGCTCACGGTGCTTTGAGCTGGTGCTCTGGCATCTGAGGCCACAGCGAGCAGCCCTTCTCTCTATGGTCTACCAGTTTCTCTCTTCCCAAAGAATTTTGACAGGTCTCTCTAGTGCGGAACAATTGTATCTGCCCTCATTAATTATTTTGTGCAGGCCTGCAATGTCCTGCAATCAGCAGGGTCACCAAGTGAATTGATGATAGGGAAATTATAATGCTGAGCATACAGGACAATTGCCATCTGCTGTCTAAGGTCTGTAATTTAATTAGATTGCCAAACGTTCCTTTTCAGATGAAAATGTGGAAAGCCCAGGGAACGGGTCTTGGCATCTCGGTGTGACCCTCATCCATGCACCCTCCTGCTTTCCAGCCCCTGCAGATTTACCTGAGCTGCCCTGAAATGATCCTGCTGCAGCACAGCACTGACACAAATGCCCCCTTAAAGCCACCTTCAAGCACACACCCACCATCTCTATTGCAAATGCTTCCACCTGCCCATCAGCTGCCCGGTCCGATCCTGACATCTTGTCTGACTGTGGACTCACTCCCTTCCCTCCAAATTTTCCAGGGAAGATTGATCCAGTAATTAAAACAAAAATAGTAATAGATGACTATGGCAAAAGTCTGTTGAAGCGTGTAGTTAGGGCAAAGAGAGTGCCACCAGGATCTGCTAATTTCCAGGAAGATCTAATTTTGTAGATAGGAGCAAACATCCTTACTAGGATAAAGAGTGAATGTACCCCTTTAACCTGTCTGTCTTTGGTTCTTGAGAGTGAGAAATGTAAGAAGGGCCCATAGGTGGGGATCTCCAGCTGGTACTCAGAGCAAGAAATGGTGCCTTATACTGCCTGCTCTCATTAAAACACCCCCTTCATATCACATCCTGCTTTTATCCTGAGGTTAATTCACCACTGAGAGTTCAGCTTACTCTGTGCTGGGCTACACAGGGCTGCTTGTTTGTGTTTTAGGGACACACTAAGTGAGGAGCAGCTGAATATGCCAGCCCTAGCTGTGCTGGGCAGCTAGGGAAGGAGAGGAGGAGGGAGCTGATTTACTGGGGGCTGCTGAGCCTATAGACTGACTTGCAGTGTGCTGTGTTGCAATGTGATATGAACGTGTGCCCTAATAAACCCTTCCCAAACTTGCTTCTTGGCTTGTCCATAGGGACTTCAAGAGTAAAAATGTCTTGCTGAAGAACGACTTGACAGCAGTGCTAGCCGATTTTGGACTAGCTGTACGGTTTGAACCTGGAAAACCTCCAGGGGACACTCATGGACAGGTAATCATTATGTTTAACAGTGACATTTGAAAAAGTTGGGCTTGCCACTGCGCCTCGGAAGTGGGGATAGTTTGTATAGATGCATTTAATACTTTTCAAGGTATGTATTTTCCCTAAAAGCTTGTGCTCAGACATAAATTCCAGGAACTGCTTTGATCTAGGTGAACAGGGAGAGTCCGTGAACCCTCCTGACCGCTGTGCAGGTGAGGTGCCCCTAGCCCCAGGGTCCAGCAGCTTCTTCCTTCAAACACATGATTTGTTGACTCCTTATTAGTAGTATTAAATATTCATAGAATACCAGGTTGGAAGGGACCTCAAGGATCATCTGGTCCAACCTTTCCTGGCAAAAGGATGGACTAGATAAGATGGCCCAGCACCCTGTCCAACTGAAGTGTCCCCTTGGGGAATCCACCACTTCCCTGGATTATATTTTCCCATATGCAAAACCTTATTATCCTTGTTGATCTTCATAATGTTCTTGTTAGCCCACCCTTCCACCCTATCCAAGTCTTCCTGCAGGGGGGCTCTCGCTTCTGAAGAGTGCACTTCACCGCTAAGTTTGGTATCAACAGCAAACTTTGTCAGGGTACACTTGGTCTTAGAATCACAGAGTGGTTTGTGCTGGAAGGGACCTTAAAGATCACCTAGTTCCAACCCTGCTGCCATGGGCAGGGACACCTCCCACTAGACCAGGTTGCTCAAAGCCCCGTTCAACCTACCTTGAACACTTCCAGGGATGGGGCATCCACAGCTTCTCTGGGCAACCTATTCCAGAAAAAAGAAATCCCATCATCCAGATCACGTATGAAGATATTAAACCGCGTTGGGCCCAGTATTGATCCTTGAGGGACCCCACTTGTGACAGGTCGCCAGTTTGAAAAGGAGTTATTTGCCACCACCATCCTGGTGTGACCTGTCAGCCAGTTCCCCACCCACTGGACAGACCACTTTTCTAGACCATAACGCAAATTTTAATAGTCTTAAATATTAATGCTAATACCATAATGCAAATATTAGTGCTCCTGAAATTATTCATTCAGTTTTAAGAATTCAGCCAGGTTGGCTGCTTGAGAGACCTTTAGCAAAGGCAGGTCTTGCAAGCTGGCTGTGCACTGCATAAACAATTTGCTACATTTTTATAGGTTCTTAATCTTCTGCCTTTGCGTTGCACCGAGCAGCCACTTGTTCTGCTCTCGTGTTGGGGCACAGTAAGGCCAACATCCATCCTTGTGCCTCTGGGGCTTTCTGACTGCCCATCTCCAATGTAGGTTCCCTTTTCACTTTTATCTCAGAAGGAGCAAACGTTTTTCTGGGTTTGCCCCTCCCTTCCCCAGTTTTCCTCATTTTTGCCACCTTTTATTGGACGTTTCCAGTATTTTGCATGCCTTTTCACATCCTGGCTTCCCTCGTCCCCACTGCCTCAGGTAACAGCAAGGAACAGATGAGAATTTCCTAAAGGAAAGCATTGAAAGCATTTCAATTCCAATGTTAAAAATGTGCTTTTTCTCTTGCTCTCCTCTGAAGTCTCCTACATTATGGACTATAATTCTACCATGTACATAACCACAGCTATATGAGGAGCTCAGTAGGGCTCTACCTAGGCGAAACACAACCAGATAAGCACTATAATGAGGACTGAATCCACCTCAAAAGGAGAGGGGATCTTTGCTGAACCAGATCTCAGCAAGCCAGGGCAGGGTAGACTTTCTACTACTCCTGTGGATGCAGGAGATTTGTTTTATCCAGGGTTGTCAAACCAATACCTTTTCCTCCCATTTCAGGGTATGTGAATTTTACTCTTCTCTTTTATATATATATATATATTTCTTTTTTTTTTTTTTTGAGTGAAAGGGGATTGAACTTTTAACGACTATGATAAGCAGGTCTGACTTGACCTCAGGGTGTTTTCTGTGTCTCCAAAGACAGCACTTTCTCATGCAGCGTGTGCTGCTGGGGTGAGATGCGGTGGGAGGCAGGGAAGGCAGGATTTCATCTGTACTCACTGTGCCACGCTGCATTTAAATTAGACCTGTAGTGTACACTGAATGAATATCACACACATAGCCATGCACTTTGGCTTTTTCCTTCAGGTAGCTTATCTAGACTCGAGTGATCTTAATGAGAATCGGTGTAATAAAAAACAGTTCCCTTTTGCTCGTTTTTCAAGTGAGGTGCAACTTGAGCAGAAGAAGCCTTAAGGCTAATGAAACCAGCTGCCACTCATCTCCAGCCAGCAGAGGTTGACTGGCCCAACTGGAATGTAACCGGAGTTGTTTTTTTGTCTCTGTAGGTGGGAACAAGGAGGTACATGGCTCCCGAAGTATTAGAGGGAGCTATCAACTTCCAACGAGACGCCTTCCTGAGGATAGATATGTATGCAATGGGACTGGTGTTGTGGGAGCTAGTCTCCAGATGTAGAGCGGTTGATGGTAAGAATAAAGATCATCTCTTCCCTGGGGAGGGTTCTCTTTCAGCATGGTTTAGTGGTCTGGAGAATGGGCCTGGCTTTGTTAAAAACAAATTAATAATGGTGTATTTTCATTAATCCTCTAACCTATTTTTAACTTGCTCAGTTTTTAACATAGGCTGTCGTTCTCTGTAGATAAGAACCTTTGTAGTGTTGGCTGAGAACTCAGAGGGAGAAGGAGTAAGTGATTCCTCCATGAGTGGTTGGTGTCCTTTAGTCCTGAGCCTGTTCTGTGCTGCTCTCCTTGGCTCTTCTGAGTTCCTGCCTGTGGCCAAGGCAGACTTTGAGCTCTGGAGAATAGCTGTGCTCAGCTCTGGCTTGGCTGTCACACCTTGCTCTGCAGGTCAGTGGGGTAGCCCAGAACAGAAAGTCCAGAAGTGAAGCACCTCAGTGAAATAGCAGTAACAGAGGGCTGGAAGGATCTTCTTGGGTCAGCAAGCCCATTTCCCTCCTATCGTCAGTTGTTAGATATTGATTTTTGGCTGATCAAGCCCTCTTCAGCAGTGGGCCAAGTTTGTTGTTCCATCTACAGCTTAGGAGATCTCACTTTCTCCTGAATGGTGTCTCCTTCCTCGGGTTTATTCATCCTGAAATTATACTTCAAAACGAGACATCTGTTCTGTCCAAATAGCACATCTGCCCTTTGATGACACCCTTGCCATTTGCAGGACCTTGTCCCTGGTCAGGGGAGCAGTCATTTCATTGCAACAGTTCGAAGGCTGCTTGCTCCAGCTTATTTCTTGTGTAGATTTGGGTGCTCTGGACTGAACAGCAAGTTCATAAATTAACAGTACCCCACCTGAACTGCAAATGAATTTGTTAGTATTACAGTGAGACCAAGGAGCGTGATTATGGTTAGGATGTCTGCATAGGTATACGATAAGAGAATGACTTTACTTCATAAATTTGCTAACCAGATAAAATGCTGGAGGAGCAGGGAGATGAGAGCACAGCGGGATGAAATAGTGGTACCCATATCACTCATGTATGAATAAACTTTATCTGTTGAGGTTCCCCCCCAGATATCCACTTGGATTTTTGCCTGCCATGTTTGTGATCTTCCAACTCTTCTCAGGCAGCAGTTGCCAAGGTACTCCAGGTGCCATACACAGCACTATTAAATCAGAGGAAAGGCTTCCTTTGGGATAATGGGGAGTTACACTCAACCTCATCTGCACTTTTGGCTCAGAAGTGATGTTGTATAAACAGCAGATTTAGCTTGGAGATCACCAGTGCAGCTCTTCATAGCCTTGATTCATCTTGGAGGAAGAGGAAGGGAAGATTGTGAGCGTTACTGTGCTATCCATTGTTTCAGTTTGGTTTAGTGACTGGTGTTGTGTCAACAAGAATAATGATAAGCTGGTTTAGTGATTTCAGCTTTTTTAGAGTCGCTAAACATCATGTTGTTGGTGTCACAGTTCGTGACCAGCTAAAGTGGTCAGCTCTTTTATTTTAGTCTGGAAAGGCCCTCTTGAAATATCTCTGTTCTTAAGAGAGGTGACTCTTCACTACCAAGAAACCATAAGTGATGCCACGGAGAACTCTGAGAAAGCCCATCAGTTAAGCTGAGCTGCTGTTTGTGAGAGAGTGTCTACACATTGCCAAAAGCCAAATGACGTTTCAGTAAGCAGAAGTTATTGCTACCATCCAGCGTGTGCACTGATACTCATAACAGTTGTCTCGTTTCTGTGGCCCAGGGCAGTTCACAGCCATAACTGGTATAACTAAAGCATTCAGAAATTATTTTTCACTTAGGAGGTGGTACCTGGGACAAGCGCATCTGGCTCCAGCGTGTCAGGGCTGACTTAAACCTAAGAACAACCCAGATCACAAAGCAAGAAATTAAAAGTGTTGTATGGACTTGATCTTGCTACTCATATCCTAAAATGACATTTCACTCGTGCTGAAACCTTTTTCTAGGTTATTGTGTGTTGAATTGCTATGCTAAAATAGGAGGACAGGCTGGTTTGTTCTTTCTATTAAAATAAATCACGGACTCCTCAAAGTGGTAGGATTGGGAGGCCTGGCTGAGGATTTGGATTTTTAACTTGACGAGGTGGAAAATGCGTGGCCAGACAAGCAGTGAGGACAGCAAAGTCCATTGTGCAGGTGGAATGCAAATCACATTTGTCTGCAGTGACGTGTGAACTTCAGGCTTTGCTGCAGTGTGTTGAGGTTGCGCTGGAGCCATGATTCACTCATGCATGGGGAGGATGTGGCTCTGTGGACATTTCTGTACTAACCTGGTTCTCCGTGTGCACCTTAGGTCCAGTGGATGAATATATGCTGCCTTTTGAAGAAGAAATAGGTCAGCACCCATCCCTTGAGGACCTGCAGGAGGTGGTGGTTCACAAAAAGATGCGCCCTGTGTTCAAGGATCACTGGCTGAAACACCCTGTACGTCGCTCACGGTTAATGGTGAAAAATGTTTCCTGTGTGACAGGAATGAGGGATGTGGTTACGCATCACTTGTTGTCTTCAGAGGGACGCTAACCCATCCACCGCAGTGCACAGACCTGCTCCCCGGTCCTAGAGAAAGTCAGTGCTAGTAGGACTCTTTTAATGTGGTGAAAGAATGGAAAATAAAGTCCTTTTCATTACGAAGAAGAAAACGGCCCATACCACTGGAGACACGTTCCTCACAAGCTAGATAGCATGCGAGACTTGAACACGTTTTTTGAGAAAAAATTAATTAGATGTGAAGGCAAGCAGGCTGTGAAGCAACACGCAGCTTTCCCAGAGGTAGATCGTTTCAGGCTCACGTTTTTAATAAAAGAGGTGATTTTTTTTCAGACTGGGAAACTGAGCAGATGATGAAATCTCACAGGGCTTCAGTAAGAAGCTAAAGCTAAATGCCTCTGTTCTGACCAAACTGCCTCAGTTTTGGCTAGACTCAGGTGCGCTAAGTGGAAGTCAAGGAGAGCTGCAGGTTGCAGATAAAGATGAGTGTTCAGTTCAAATGAG
>NW_009731614.1:0-11544 GCF_000703405.1 Apaloderma vittatum | reverse complement strand
AAGAGCCACGCCCTTCCAGCAGCGCTGATTTCAGTTATTTTGGGGATATCCACAGAATTGATTGCAAATAAAGCAGCAGTTTCATAGTAACTGATACGGTGCTGCCAGCTCTCTTGGTTTTATCATGGGAATAGTAATACTTAATGTCTTGCCTTTTTAAAGCTTTAACTGCTGAATCTCGGGATGTTTTTTGATATTTAATAAAGTACTTTTGAGGCTATGAAGAAAAGCTGGATGTGACCCAAGCCTTAGAGTCTTAGAAAGCAGAAGTGTAAAAATACCTGAAAACACATATTTAAAGTAATTTTTAAAGCTAACCTTGTGACAGTTTGCATACCGTGGAGTAAATACTCTTGGTTATTCTTGAGAGCATTAAGCTGTGGTAAGTGGAGCTCCCCATCCCCTGTGAAGATGGAAGGAGAATTTGTTGCTGAAGGTGTTTTCTCCCTCTTGTTGTCCACAGGGCTTGGCGCAGCTCTGCGTGACCATCGAAGAGTGCTGGGACCACGACGCGGAGGCTCGGCTCTCGGCGGGATGTGTCGAGGAGCGCATCGCGCAGATCCGCAAATCCGTAAATGGCACTACCTCGGACTGCCTTGTCTCCATCGTGACATCCGTCACCAACGTGGACTTGCCACCCAAAGAGTCTAGTATCTAAGTCCTGGTTCACTTTTGTCTTTCCAGACTCAGTGGATTTAAAAAAAAACCAACAACAACCAACAATGAAAAAAGTTGAAAAAGAAAAAAAAGAAACCACACACACAAAAAAACAAAAACACAAAAATCCAACAAACACATGAATGCAGCTGCTATTTTATCTTGACTTTTTATTATTATTGTTATTATTATTATTATTATTAATTTTTCTTTGGATTGGATCAATTTTACCAGCACATTGCTCTACTGTATTAAAAAAAATGGACATTTCAGCAAGCATTCAGGTGCCGACTAATGAATGCAGAAAAGGTGCAGGTACCTCAGAACCTCAACAAACTCACTTCAGTTGTTTTTATTTTACTCAGTTTTCTGGGTTTCTCTTTATCAGTCTGTCTTCTGAATGGAGCATCTGTGACATAAAGGAAAACCACCGACCATCTTAGAAAACGCAATGCTGCAAACTGTGGAGGAAACTTAAGACTGTTATATAAAGAATCCACCTTCCTCTAAAGGATTTTTTTTTCCCCACTTGGTTTTGGTTTTGGGTTCAGTTCCTTTTTTTTATTATTTTTGTTCCGGAAGTGAGCTTCAAAAAAAAACAGCAGATGTGTCTTTTACGGATCTAACGGGTGACATTGTAACATGAAAAAAAAACAAACCAAGTAACTGGGCAGAGAATGTTAATTCTTGATGGTAGAATTGAAGGGGGGAGCGTAGGATAGGGGTGGGGAGAGTGACGTTGGATTTGGCAGCATTTGGGGAAACATCATTTGCTATGGAGCTACTTCTCAGGTAACCATTAGAGGAGGGGAAGGACATTTCTGGGCAGAGTATTAACAGCTGCAGCGTGTTGGAGAAAGCCGAGTTAAAGAGCCGGTGGTTTTAGCAAGGCGCTAGTTCTTTCCTCCTCCAGTATCTCGGGCTTGGGTGGCAAAAGAACAAAGCGGAATTATAATCACCTTTTAGTTTTTGACTCCGTATATTAATGGGAAGGATGCTTTTAAGCAGAGCAATCCGAAACGGTGGGGAAGCGTGCTGGCAGAAGTGCTTTGGTAAAACATTGGAAGATGGGACAACTTTCGCCTCTTGCTCGAAGTGCAAGTCGTTTCGGGAAATTTGGCTTTGGGGTTGATTATCTGTCAGCCCCAGCGCAGACGGTGTAAAGAGGAGAAGTGCAAAAAATGGCTCTGTGTTAAATTTTTTAAATTTATTTTTAATTTGGGGCTGGGGGAGGGGGTTGGAAATACCCAAAGCGGTGGCAGATGGCTCCTGTAGCATCCGAGAAGCTGATGAGCTGCCCAGTTTCAGGACGCGGAGGCAGCTGAGCAGCAGCAGCAGCGATTTTTGCAGCATCTCTCCACCTGGTTTCTTTGGCGCTGCTTTCTCCTTACTCTGTGACGAAACTCTTTTGTCTTAAAGTGGTGCATATTCTAAAATACCGTTACTCTTATTATGCCATAAACTCGCTCTAGTCAGTGAATGTTCCTAATGCTGCTGATTCAACATGGAAATATTTTTTTAATTTGCAAAACATGCAATGTTTAAAAAAAAAAAAAGCTAGAAAAAAAAAACAACCAACAAACCGCAAAACACACACACACACGTTACGTGGCTTCCGATGTTTAAACTGAAAAAAAAAAAATTAAAAACTTCATGACCACAGACCACCTCAAACCAGAAATACCTCAGAATTTTCTACTTGTATGAGTTTTATTATATATTTTGTTAGTTGTGTTGTCTTGTAGTAAGTATATTTTAATGTAAGTTGGCTTTTATGACAAGGGAGTTTTAAAAAAAGAAAAAAAAAAAGAAAAAAAGTTCCAAAATCTTTTAGGAAGTGCTACCATTATTTTTGTTTGTTTGTTTTATAAAAGCACCGTTGTAAATAACTGTATACAGTTGTAGAATAACTGCCTATATAAGGTACCTGGGCATTATTCACTCTTGTTTGTGAAGGCTGTTTCCATTCTGCGGGTTGTTTTTTTTTTGGTCTGTTTTAGAGAAAGGACAGTACATCTTTTTTTTTCTTTTTCTTTTTTAACTTTATTATTTTTTTATTTTTTTTTACTTTGAGTATAACATGAATTATGTGTCTTGCTAGACTGACAAAGTTATGTCCATTGGATGGCCAGAACTTACAAATTTTTCTTTGTGTTAAGCCAAAACGCAGCCCTAAACTGATCACCCTGTAACAAAAATATGAAAAGTCTGTATCATATAAGCGAATTGGACTTCTTGCCACTGCCAAATTGTCAGCGTGCAGCCTTGCACAGATATAATTTATGAAGCAAACAAAATTGCTAATTGGAGAAAATATAAAGAAAATTGAAATATATTTCTTGAAAAATATAGCTTTAAAACCTAGAGGTCACAAATGAGGACATGGTCCTTTATCTTGAAGAGACATTAAGATAATTGCCTTAATTTGTCTATCTGAATAAAGTCTTAACCTATTCTTTCAAGTTACTGAATGTATACTGCATATTGGTATGTAACTGTATTTCCGTGTGTAGGTTTGGAAGTTTTCTGTTTATTGATGTGCTTCTGTTGGAGAACACCTTGACACAACCAGACAGAACGATACCGTTCTGACCCAGTCGATGTCCGCGGTGAGGGTTGGCATCCTGGGGCCTCATGCTGCAACATACCCGTGCTTAGCATTAAGCTCTTCTGGTGCCGTGGCATTAGACGCTCAGTTAGTGTTAAGCACGATGGTAAATGTTTGCAGGGTCGGTATTCTTCATGTTTAATGCATTTCTGCACTGAGATTTATATAAAAATGTGACTATGTTTTTGAAGTGAAGTGATGTAAGGGTTGGGGTGGAGCGTAGAGCAGTTCTGATTGAGTGAATACTTGTTCCAAGGTGGGCTTGCTCCCGTTTCCCTGGGAATGGGGGCTGGTTCATATTGCTGCAGAAAGAAAAAAGCTGTACTGTCTTTTAACTGTTGTATCTATTTGCTGTTCTGGATTTTTTCCTTCAGCACTATGGCTAAAACAGGCTTATTACAGCAGTTGCTTTTTTATCCTGATTTCTTTAAGAAGCTTTAAAGTATTTATTGAAAGTGCCATATGATTTTAATAGCCTATTAGACAGTCTCTGAAATCTTCTCTTCTGAGAAAGCGTAAACAAAAATTCTCACGTGTAGCTTGTCTTACTGCGGGGAACTGCACGACCGTACAAACTTTGACCAAATATTGATTGTAAAATATTACATCTTCCCTGGTGTAATGGTTCCTTATAGATCATCTTGTCAACAGGATTCAAGAAACTAATTTTAAAAAGAATTTCCAAATTGCATGTGTGCTCAGTTACAGATTTAAAATATATGTAGGTATGTGTGTCTTGCTATCGCATCAGAGAAGCAAATCTTGAACTTTTGCTTATGTACAAATCCGTGCCAGTTTAGCTAAAGCTGTTCTTTTAAACTGGTATTTATTTATTTTATTAATGAAGACAAGTTCTGATTAACTTATTGGTCTTTCAACACTTGAGCTGTCAAGCGAGTAATTTCCTCACTGCAAATCTAGCATTTGAACTCTCATTGACAACATGATTTTGGTTCTGTTCAGTACTGCAGAGGCTTTTTCCAAGTCAGCCATCGGGCACATCCATAGGTGTAGCTGTAGTAAGCAATTGTGGCTCTTTTCCTCTTGACCCTCCCTTGAATACGATGGCTAAAACACCTTTTAGGCTACTTCCCAAACACTAAATTCACTTCCCGTTCAGACTTAGAGGAAGCAGCTCTTCAAAAACTTTGCTGCGGGATTTTATCGTTGACTTTCCTCTCTTCTATGGCAGTTCTTAGGTGAATATTAACCTCGAATATCCTGAGTAAAAATTCTCCTTGACTTTCGGAGCCAGGCTGACCCTCTCTCGGGTTTAAGTCCCTTTAAGAATTTAATGCACTGGCTGGGCTGGTTTCCTAGGTGGTGGAAGTTTGAGTTCACATTTTGAAACTGGGAATGCCACAGGAGCTGAAATTGCTTTTTTTGTGTGAGATGACAGAGCTATGACTTGCAAATGAAAGTGTATTAGTACAGCAGGGCTGGAAATTGTATGTGGCTCATGTTGAAATACGTGTGTAGGTTATAAGAGATGGCTGTAAGCCAGTCTAACCATCAGTTAAGTAGCACCAGGCTTATTCATGGTAATTAAGTATTTTAGCTATTCCACTTCTTATTTTGCCTTGTTCTTCAGCTGAAAATCTCTTACAGAAATTGCTATGCTAGATAAGGCTAAATCTATGGAAATGCTGAGATCTTTGCCCGTGTTTGTTAGAAAGAGAAGGTCCGTGAGTGCCCCCCGGTAACTCCACTGCGTTTCACTTGGGTCTCCTGACTTGCTGCTTTTCCCAGTTGAAGTTACTGGTTTCAGCAGAAGCAGCAGAAACCTTGGGTCTGCTCAGTGTGACGTTGCTGGGGCGTATTTCCAGGTTGGCTGGGTCAGGCCTCGCCATTAGGAATCGTGATCCCCTTTAATATTACAGCGTAGAAACTGGAGAGCACACATCTGTTCCTCTTGTGCAGTTTTCTAGGCGGACTGTGAGAACTTGCCTTGTTTGGCAGGAGAAAGATCTGGTTCCCCTTAGTATGGAAGGAACTCGGGTTGCAGAGGAAGGTGCTGGTTGGTAACGCTGTGACAGTGCTGTTGCAAGTCCTCTTCAAGCTACACTCCAGTTGAGAAGTTGCTAAGCAGGAAGTGTCCCACAAACTATTATCACTTTTACATACAGAATATTGTTTGATAACATTGTAAATAAAATAGACTATATAATAGAGGAAAATAAGGACATTTTGACTTTTTTACTTTTAGAAGAATATATATATATTTTAGTTACATATACAAACAAAAATTCTACATTGTGTGAGAATTCTTTTATACCACAAATTATTTTTGTAATGTCTAATATGTTTCTGCAGGGAAAAGGGAGAAAGGTCTGTGTACGCACAGCAAATAAATAAATAAATATATATATAAGTGTTTAAATTAAGTGTGCACTACATCAGAGTCTAGAGGACAGGACAAGTTTAGCCTGAAACCAGTTTGAGGAGCAAGTTTGGATGTATTTGGACATGCTTTGAGGACGACACTGCGTATATGTTTAGGTTATTTTGCGTGTCGCATCCCTTACGCTAAAGATGCTTGTTGCTTTTCTATGACCATCTTCAGTTTAACCAGGAAGGGTTTTTTCATGTATCCATGCAAGTATCCACGTGTGAGTGCTGTGTCTGTTGGCATATGCCGTGATGCTGCAGTGAGTTGGGAAGTCAGGGTGTGAAGAATTTACTGAGACCAAATAGCCGGGCTGATCTTGCTCGCTGCCGTATCCGCTGATAGCAGCTGCGTCTGCTGCATTGACAATATGATCTGTAAGGAGCTGTCGCCAGTAGAGTCCTGATAAAACTAGTTCCTAGAAGTTCCTTCTCTCTGAAGTGACACAGCTAATCAGGCTTCACCAGAACACGCAGATAATGTGCTCTGTGTTCCCAACATCAGATTTTACGGTCTGGGTTGGAGGCGCTAAAAGAAAGGAGCACTGTCATGTCTGAAGTCTTTAGAAAAAAAAGCATTCCAAATTTGTGTAGCCAATCCAAGATTTTCTAAAAGTGTTAAAGAAAAAAACCCACAAAGCGTAGTCTTTTCACTAAAGCTAACTTTTCCCATTAGACTGAACGTTCACTCCAGTCTTTTTGGTTTTCTTAACCTTGACGACATGGTGTCAGTGAGTTAGTTACTGAAAAAAGCTTTAAACCAAACCATGCATTGCGCTACCTTCAAGCCGGTTTGACAGTGTGCCTTCTGAAATTAGTGCTTCAATGACTTCTAGCAGGCTCCTGCAATTGCCAAGTCCTACATCAGTGTTCTTGGTGAAGTCCTGGCCCCGTGGAATCCACGGGAGACTTGCCATCCGGTTCTGTGGGACCAGGGTGTTCCTGGAGCACTTTCTGAATGCACCTGGTCCCTTATTTACATGGGACTTCTGTTTTACAACTTGGGGTTTAGGGTGACGCCCGGTTCCCTGACTGAAGTAATAACCTATCAAGTAAGCAGTAATCTTTTTTGTCGGGACACTTCCACAGAAAGAGGTCATACTTGTGTTAAGTCCATCCAGCTGTTCTGAAATGTAACGCTATTCTGTTGTGCCTTTCTTTTTCCATGTAAAAGCAACTGCTGTAAGCTTTTCTCTTTTTTCTTACTTTTCCTTCTGCTGTTTTTTTTTTTTCCTGTCTGAAAAAAACACTTTTCATTGCCCAGCTGTTATTTCTGGATGCAGTCTGTGATCCAGGTATTTCAAGAACCAATTACCTCAAACCTCATGTTAAACAGTGTTGCTATCTGGATTCTCCTTGATACTACAATATTGTGACATACACAAACAGGAACCTTGCTATATATGGGTCTTTACATACATGTTTCATATATGTATATATACATACGTATATATATGATATATGTATGTAAATGGAAAGTGATCCCCAAGGACTGAAGGAAAAAAGCAAAACTGTTTTGTTTTCCAACGTTGAAACCAAAAGGGCTTCTCTGAAGCTCTATAATGGCATTGTGCTGGATATATATCAAGAAAGTGTTTTCTGAAAAGTGCTTCCTTTGTTAGCCTTTTATTTCAGTATTTTAATGGGGCAGATGATGTGATTAAAACACTCTTTTTGCATTTTTTGGCCCATTTTGAAGCAGAGGCCTCTTAATCTTTCGAGTTGTTAAGAAAAACAAAAAATCTCAGTGTACAACATTCCAGTAGGGTTTATTGCAAAACTAAAACACATTCTGGGAAGACTTCATAACTTCTGTTTTTGTGAAAAGGAAGGCATTGGCCATACTTTATCCAACTTTTCCACTGCTTTCAGGAACTGAAGTTTAACCAGTAACCATCCTAGTCAATTAAAATCCTAGTTCAGTAGTCGGTGGCATGTCTCCATTGCAAACCTCTGTTAAAAACAAAACACCCCCAAAACTAACCCAAACCAAAAATCCAGCCATGAGAAAGGAGGAGGAGGAGAAGGTTGGAGCATTTCAGAGCTCCTGAAGGTGGACTTAGCACCAGAGCAGCTTTGCAGACAGCAAAAAAACATGTTGGCAAGACCTAGAACCTGTTTGGCCCTTTTGTTTTTCCAACCACCTTCTCCCAACAACCTTCTCCTAAAAGCAGTCCTTCAATCACAGTGACTTCTTAATGGTACTTTGCTGAAGAGAATTCTGTTTGGGATGTATTTTCTGGGGAAAAATAAAAAGTTAGACTCTTCTTTAACATTTTACTGTACGTGTTCCCCTCCCAAATGCCTGGGTTTGTTTTTTGTTTTTTAGGTTTTTTTTAAAATGTATCCATGTAGCTGATGCAACATTATAGTCAGTATTTGACTTGGACAAAATCATAGCTTTCCAAACCAAATAGTAATGAATTTACGATTGGGGGTAATTGTATTTATTTAATTATTTACTGGTAATTGATGGCTAGTAATTAATTTGCTATTACTAAAGGAAGAAAAGGCGATGTTTCCACATTTTTTCCTCGACTGTCTAACGTTTCTATGGCTGTTGATGGTTTGTGATTATCTTTGGTAAATCCTTTACGAAAGTACTAAAATCTCCCAGGAGGCATTTTGCAATGCTGCTGGCCTTCCCATGGAATAATTACAATGCAGAAGTTGATCTGTTGGTGGATGAGAATTGAAGGAGGTGGTTACTGCAAACTAAGTAACATTCTTGACCTCAATTCTATGCCGTAAGTCCGCACAATGCCATTGTCAATCTGCTCAAACTATCTGCTTATGAATTCTGCATGATCCTCATGATAGAGTTGAAAGCCTGATCTTTCACCTGTTGATAATTTTCACATTCGTCCTTAAGTTTGACAAATTTTATACTGTAAAGTTGACTTAAGTACAGTTTGATGTCAATTCTTGTGGAAAGAGCTTTCTGCATGTAACGTAGACACATACAGTTAAACAACACAGCATAGTACAAAACTCACAAGAAAATGTTTTGGCACCAGCAGAAAGAAATCTCACCCTAACCATTTGTCATTTAAAACCATCTTATTGTAAGTTTTACCAGCTACTTCTAAATTTGTGCTTTATTTAAAGAAATAAAATAAAAATCCTAAGACTTGTCTAGCGTAGTGAAATATGTGTATATCAGTTTTAGGATAAATAGCTAAGTCTTATTACGCTGTGTTACTTAACTTGTATATATAGAGTATACATAAGAGTTTGCAGTAACCTGTTTCTCCAGGATTTCCAGTTTGAATGGATTTAAACTCAAACTATGAGATTAAGAAAATGATTTAGAAGATTGCAGAATAAACTGAGTGTAAATGACAGGAAGCTCTATCAGATGGTGAAATAATTTTTAAAGAGTCTTTTGGTCCTTGGCTCAAATTCAATAAGTACTGTTTGTATACCAAGATATGTGAAATGTAAATGTTGTAGGTTATATTTCACTCTTGTAGCTATAAAAATGTAGAACAGAGATAGCTTGTACTACTGAGTTAACAAAAGTTATACTAAAGTATCCTGTTAAAGAAAAAAAAAGTATACAGAGAGTTAAGCTCGTTGCTGTAACCCCTTTTGGATTGAAGTGTGCTGATTTTTTTATATATGTATATTTTATATATATATTCTGCAAAAGTGTATATATATAAAATGTATACATAAAATGGCCTAATGCAGACATCCATTGTATTGCAGTTATGAAATGAAGACATTTTGGAAAAAACATTGTATCATAGTTCATGAATTTGCAGTGGATCTTTGTTCCTTTTTACTGTGGTATTTTAGAAATGAGTCTCAAGTTTGAAATTAGATCTGCCAAGTTGGAGTTTTGCTGCTTCAGCTTTGCACTGGGTGTCCGAATAAACCAGTATGAATGTAGTATTTGCCCTGTGTGAAGCAGCTACACCCCAGCAGATAGGAGGAAAAAAACTAGAAAGAACTATTTCAAGTTTATCTTTTTGTATATGAAAATAAACAGTAAATTACAAATAATTGCTTCTGTTGTTGCGACGTTTAAAATCTTTGATATTTTATTGTCTTTGGCATCTAGCTGAGTGTTTTCTTTTTTACACCATTTTGGTGGTTTTGTGGCATCTCCACTACACAAAATCCCTAAAAAAATCCCTATGGAGGCTTAGCTGAGGCCTGTACTCCCCATCATTTGTGAATTCCTCCAAGGGAAGAGGGAATTAGCTTGAATCACTGCATCTTTTTAAGGGTGTTACCTGTTTTAGCACTGTGGTAATGCTGCTTACCATTCCCAGTAAAGAACTTTCGGCGCAGAGGAGCATTACACGTGCATTAAGCTGTATCAATACAGAGTCCAGCAACGCAGCTGCAACTGCCAGTGCTGGAAGGGTTTAAGGTAAATCCTAGGACCTTGCAGTGTCTGCCCTTCTGCCAGCTTGAGCAGAGCAGAGAGCAAAGGATGTGTTGGATATTGATGGGACTAGAGGGAACGGATTGAAGCTAGAGATGGATCGGTTCAGATGGGACGTTAGGAAGAAGTTCTTCCTCATGAGGGGGGTGAGACCCTGGCACAGGTTGCCCAGAGAGTGGGTGGAAGCCCCATCCCTGGGAGTTTTTAAGGCCAGGCTGGATGGGGCTCTGGGCAGCCTGATCTAGTGGGGGATGTCCCTGCCCATGGTGGGGGGGTTGGAACTAGATGATCTCTAAGGTCCCTTCCAACCCTGACAGTTCTGTGATTCCATGATAGTGATCACATTCCAATCTGATTTACAAAAAACTTCCCTGCATACACCTTAATAGTTGCTGCAAGTGAAAGTTACACTGAATGTACATCAGTGTGAACCAGCATGCCCCTCGCCATGGTGCGCCCACTGCAACTGCACAGCAGGTCCTTGACCAGGGTAGCTGGATACTTCCTCTGGCAGGGGAGGCTCTTAGCAAACATGCGGCACGCACAAGTGCTGCAGGGTTCCCAGTCAAGGACATGAGGCACCTGGAACAGGCTGCCCAGGGAAGTGGCTGAATTGCCATCCTTGGGTGTATTTAAAAGGTGTCTAGATACGGTGCTCAGGGGCATGGTTTTGAAGTGAACCTGGCAGAATTAGGTAATGGTTGGACTTGATGATCTTGAAGGCCTTTTCCAACCATGATTCTATGATTGTGTGGTTCTACCTGCCATCGGGGTGACCTGGGACTGAAATCCACCTTCCGCACACCGTGGGTTTTGGGAGCGGGGCTGTCCCCTCCTCAGCCTCAGCCGAGCACTGAACAAGATGCACTGAAGCAGGGAGACTGGATCTGGAAAAGGATTTTTAAAAATACATTAAAATCTTGAGCTCACTGTCCTCATAGCAAGCCAGTGAGCTATGTAATCCCCACACGAGGCAGGAAGATGCCCTCAGCCACAAACTGAAGCATGGCTGGACCTCTCACGGCAAGCTGCCTGTGTGAAGTGATGGCATGGGCACACAGCCTTCACGGTTTGCTGTATTCCATTGCAAACTGAGCTTTTTTTTTAAATCTTTTTTTTCAGCAGAAATGTCTTTTGATTCGTACTGGCCCAGAAAGGCTTACAGTGGACCCACATGAGGCCAATACGATATTAACATGCACCTGTGAGGGAAAAATAGTAATAACTGGGCTGGTGATTTTCCTGATGGGAAGCCTGACACCGAATCACCAAATGGTGACTCAACCCAAACCCGCATCTTCCTCTGGGACTGGGTCCCTGGGCCACTGCCTCCCCGGCTCCACTGCCTGAGGACTAGTTTAGCCACTCCGGGCGGTCCCTGTAGTCTCCTTGAGAGCGAGCCCCGCTCCTTCCCTCTCCTTTTTTTCCACAGATTTCGGTCAAAAACCTCGCTTCGCTGTTTCTTCCGCCGACGGCCCGTCGGCCGCTCTGAGGCTCC
>NW_009731613.1:0-213 GCF_000703405.1 Apaloderma vittatum | reverse complement strand
ACTGGAGTGACATTTGCTTTCCTCCAGTCTTCAGGCACCTCTCCCGTTTCCCAAGACTTGGCAAAGATGATGGAGAGTGGTCCAGCAATGACTTCTGTCAGCTCCCTCAGTGCTCGTGGGTGCATTCTATCTGGACCCACGGATTTATGAACGTCCAGATTGCTTAACTGATCTCTAACCCGGTCCTCATTGACTAAGACAAACTCCTCCATT
>NW_009731612.1:940-1172 GCF_000703405.1 Apaloderma vittatum | reverse complement strand
CCCCAAAACTCACCCTTTAACCCCAAAAATTTGCACCCGTACCCCCAGAATTTACCCCACACCCTAAAATAACTCCATTGTAAAAAAATTTACCTCAAAAACCCGCGTTTTTGGGTCTGACAGCGTCATCGTTTTCCCGCCAAAACGGATTTTGAGGCCCGTCCTGCTCCAAAAACGACGATTTTTCACCTTTATTCCCCCAAAACTCACCCTTTAACCCCCAAAATTTAAC
>NW_009731612.1:0-583 GCF_000703405.1 Apaloderma vittatum | reverse complement strand
GTGTCATCGTTTTCCCGCCAAAACCAATTTTGAGGCCTGTCCCACTCCAAAAACGACGATTTTTCACCTTTATTCCCCCAAAAACTCGCCCTTTTAACATCAAAAACTCACCGTTTAACCCCAAAAATTTGTCCCCGCACCCCAAAATTACTCCCTTTAAAAAAATTTACCTCAAAACCCCACATTTTTGGGTCTGATGGTGTCATCGTTTTCCTGCCAAAACTGATTTTGACGCCCTTCCCGCTCAAAAAACAACGATTTTTCACCTTTATTCCCCCAAAACCTCACACTTTAACCCCCAAAATTTGACTTTTTACCCCAAAAATTTGCCCCCATACCCCAAAATTACTCCCTTTAAAAAAATTTACCTCAAAAAAGTACATTTTTGGGTCTGATGGTGTCATCGTTTTCCTGCCAAAACTGATTTTGACGCCCTTCCCGCTCAAAAAACAACGATTTTTCACCTTTATTCCCCCAAAACCTCACACTTTAACCCCCAAAATTTGCCCCTGTACCCCAAAAATTTACCCCAAACCCCAAGTTTACTCCCCGTAAAAAAATTTACCTCAAAAAAGTACATTTT
>NW_009731611.1:3988-32066 GCF_000703405.1 Apaloderma vittatum | reverse complement strand
GTGTCTGATTGGCTCCGCCCCGAGCCCGCCCCGCGGCATCATGGGAGTTAGAGTTTCCCCTCATGTCGGGGAGAAGCGAGTAACTGATTTTAGAATTAATGTCCTTAAAATTACCCTCCCCTAAGAGGCGGCTGCCACCTGTCTAAGGGAAAGCTGAGATCTAAATAAAATCCAGTCTCTTCAGCCTCTTAAAGGAGCAGCTGTCTTGCTCCCTTCTGCCTTCTACATCTGCAAACACTGAAACACGAGGAAGCTGAAAAAAATAAGAATTGTCTTGGGCACAGACAGAAATTTCCTGGGAGTACAAATTGGCTGCCTGCTATTCTTGGGCACTTCTATCAGTATATTTTTTCTCTCATACAAATGTTTATAAAGTTAACATGGTGGTTGTACAATAATGCAAAAAGTTAGCCCCTCTGCCCAGCCTAAACAGACAAACTCAGCCAGATTTAGTGTCACCTCAGATGGACTTGAATTCAAAAGAACATATTTCTTGTTCTTGCCGCATTTTTCTTCATTCATTTTCAAAGAAATGCGAGATTGAAAGGGAGGAAAGACTCTTCTATTGAAAAGCAGTAATTTTCTCCATTGTACATTATTTCCCTTTAAAAAAAATTTAAAAATCTCTTTTGGATGGAGACAAGCACAACCATGAAAAATACCAAATGCTGTTGCTGTACGTGCTGATGTTAGAAGAACATAATGGAAAGGGTGGTTTAACTGAACCTGTTCAATTTCTGCTTGAAAGATGAATCTTAAAGTTATATCTGGAATTAACTGACATTTGATATTCGCATAATAGTGACGTTAGAATATTTTTCCTCTGACGGAATTAATTTTTCCCAACAGAGTCTTGAATTTATTTCCAATCTGCGGACCTCGGCGCCCTCGCCGCGGGGCTCCAGCCAGCCCTGCGATATTCATACATTCCCTGTGCAAAGCACGATTCGGTTCTGCAAGCGAACGCTGCCTTTGGGGGGGCTGTTACCCCAAGAGAGGAAAGGTCAGTGAAACTTCCAGCTGACGGGACACCCCAGGGCTCGAAGGACGGCTGGAGTTGGCAGAACCACCTTCTGTTTTCTCGTCTCGGCTGGGTGGAATAAAAGCCACTTTGCTGTCCATGCGATGGCACTGTTGGAACATGCTTTTACCTTCCCAACCGCCGCGGTTTAACTTGTGTTAAAGCACAAAATTTCTGGGCATTTCGACGAATTTTGCAGGATAAAAAAAAAAAAAAAAGAGAGAGCAGAAAAGCTTGTGGAGGACACACGGACGGGATTTCAATCGCACACCGGTGGATGGAAGCCAGAGCACCAGCAAGCGAGGAATTACAGACTGAGGGTGCCTGGATTCCAACAGCACGCCGACACAAAAGGTCAAAACCAGGAGAAACACACCAACTGGTGCGACCAAATTCACCACAGTGCCACAGATACCAGCCCAGCGCTGCCTGGCTGCACGCACCCAGCTGCACCAGGGCTGATTTCAGCCTGTCCCCTGTCCTTTGCCTCCAGTAAACACGTCTGGCTGTGTCAGCGTTTCTCTCAGGAATATTTTTCCTGGTTCATTAAATGCAGATGGGATGTGGCAATCCTTCCCAATGCCAGTCAGTCGCTTTTCAGGTCATGATGCCTGCAAATAGTTCAGAGCTCCTTATTAATGCACTGAGGCAGCAATGGCCAGTTGCAACCTGCGTAACGTAGCTGGGAGTAACCGTAACTCGGTTCTGATAAGGACGGGTCCCAGCTGCAGAAATCCAGGGCAGAGGGGCTGGCGAGCATCAGATTGTTTTCATCTGCACTTTGCTCCTTCTCTTAAACCTCCTCTGTCCTGTCCGGTCTCTCCCTATACCCACGTGGGTTAGAAAGCACAGCACCGTGTCCCCTTTACACTCACTGCTGCGTTCTTGCAACACCTGCTTCCTAGTTCAGCTCTCTGCTTTGCTTCCGTGGAGATCATCCCTTGTTCCACGTAAGCTGGGTTATGTCAGCCACGGACCTGGGACGCAGCCCTGCATTGCCAAAATAATCCCTCATCAGCCAGGCACTTAACACATAAGGAAGCTGCACCTTCCAGATGACAGCCAGGTCCCAAGAGGAAAAAAGCCCCAGACTGGACTCCTCAGCAGACAGGAGTGTCTGAGCCCAGAGTCCCAATGTCAGCCCAAAGAAAACCACCACAAAAGGAGCTGTGCGGCACACACCTGAGGAGACGGGGCAGGAGAACCTGTCTCAATGAAATGTGCTTCTCCACAGTGCAAAAATAGGATCCATGAAAACCAGGAGAGATGAGGAACAGCTAGTGCTCACCCTCCCAGCACAGCAGCACTAAAGAGCCCAGACCTCTTCTTAGGGGCTCTTATATACTGAGCACCATGGGAAGGAGCGCTGTGATTGGCCCATTTGGGTCACCTGACCCATCCTCCCCTCCCCATAGGCACAGCTGCCCCTGCTCCTCTATCGTACTGCCCTTCGAGCCAGGAGCTCCAGAGAACTTTCATCCTGGGGCTCTCAAACCAGGACACAGCCCAAGAAGCCGACGCAGAGGTCAGCAGCCGTTCTAGCACAAGCCTGGGTTTATAAGCTGAGCACAGCAGAGCTGACTTGCTCTCAGGGAACCACCTCTGCTCTCAAGTGAAGCTCAAAAGGTGATGTTTTACCGGCAGAAGAGCCTACAGGGCTCCTCAGGAACGGAGAGAGGGTGGTAAGCAGAGGGGTGGGCACCTGAGACAAGAGTGTAGCGGAGAGATGGTGACATCTGGCACCTGGAGGCAGTGCTGGCCTCCACCTTCAGCAGCAATGGTTCAAGGGACACCTTGAGCCCCCTTGGATAAGGGAAACCACAGGAAACATTGTGCTACACCCAGCACCTCTGCGTTGATACCCACTGCTGCCAAAACCCCAGAGCTGGAAGTACCCCTGGTGTTTTGTAGGTGGGTCCTGGCAGGAACTCTTCTTTCCCCGGACAGATAAGACACAGACAGCTAAAGAAGTTCTTCGTACATAATGTTTTTATGACATAGAAAAATGACAGTCCTTCAATACAGAACATGTGATCAGTCCTTGCTTACCAGGGATGGAGGAAACAGCAGCTCTTAAGCACGTGAACTCCTGGCGGGGTGAGGACTGTGGCGGCCCATGCCAGCTGCTTGTGCAGGGCGGAGAGCAGAGCCGAGCTCCGAGCTGAGCTCCGGGCTGCAGCCACATGAGCAGCCATGGGGTCAGGGTGACTTGGCGTACGCCTTGCAGCTGGCATCGCGCTGGAACACCCGAAAGGGAACAGCCAAGCTGTCGGTGCTGGCTTAATTACCCCCCAAGAAAGATGAACACTGGGCTGTGTAACTAAATTGCTACCGTGAGCTGGGCTAACACTTTCGAAATCAGTTCAGCCTCATCTCTGCTGTACCTGCAGCCACTTTTGCTGTGCAGTGTAAAGGGCCCCAGGGGGAAGAGGTAAGGAAGGTGGAGAGATGAGACGTGTCCATGTCCCCAAATCCTAAGTGATATTTCAAGGTCTCACTAAAAAGTTGAATTAACTGTAATCTCTTCTGGCTTTAATCGCCATAATTGGACAAGGACCTCATCCTCCTGTACTCCAGCTTCCCCCTGAGCAGAAAGATGGGCTTCGTGTCAGCAAAGCAGCTGAGATGCACCTTTTTTTTTTTTGAGGGGATGAGGTGCAAACCTATTTCCCTTATAAGTGACTGTCATCTGTCACTATATCTGTGTGAGACATGTTGCCTATCACTTCTGCTGTTGGGAGTGAGAGTGATGAGCTTCCTGAGGCAAAGGACACTCCAAGCCCTCTGTGGTGATCGTCCTTGTCATTATCTTCTTCCCTGCCCTCCTCCAGACTATGGTCACTGTCATCATCGCTATCTGCTACATTATCCTCAATCAATTCAACCATCTCTCCAGCATCTGGATCCACATCGGTCTTAAACCACACAGCTTTGTAGCCATCATCTCCCATGTTCCTGTCTGTCTTGAGGATAGACTTCACTTCTTTCTCCTGCTCAGTCTTTTCTTCCACTTCTTCCTCATGCTCGGTCTTTTCTTCCACTTCTTCCTCATGCTCGGTCTTTTCTTCCACTTCTTCCTCTTTCTCTTCCTGTTCAAAGATGATGGTGGAAGCTATAGAAGCTTTTGGGAGACTATCAATTTCTTCTGCACTGGAAGAGGGCAAGGGAAGCGCTGGCTGCTGCAGCATGTGCGGCATTGACCTCACACCACCGTTTTCTAGCGTTTCGTGCTGTACGGGGCTCGAATCTTGCTCGTAAGATTGATTCTGGTAGCCCCCTGCGATTTTCTTGGAGACCTACAGGAGGAGAGACACCTTGTAGTTGTAGTGAAAGAAAAAGAAACGAGGGGTGGGGTGGGGAAAGGGGTGGCTGAAAGGACTGAGCTACTGCTCAGGAAAGCTTCGGCTTGTTTTGCAGTTAGACCTATTGGAAGCCTGAGAAAGATACATCTTCCTAGAATAGCTATTTTTTTTTATTCCATTTCTGTATTTTGGGATAAGCATGGGCATGTTTTGCAGGAGGGCTGAGCACCAGCAATGCGTGCTGATTTGTACCCATCCATTTGAGGTATTACTCTGGAGTGGGATTTACCTCGCGCAGGGTGAAGGACTGTTTTATTCACCTGAACTATGTGCTCTGGGCTCATGTTGTAGTAGTGGAGCCTGGGCTCCTGACAGTCCCACCCTAAGGCAGAGCCCAGCGTCCGGTCGGATGAATTACACCCTCAACTTCAATGTAACCTGTCTGTCAGCGAGTCGAGAGAGCCAAAAGTAAATAGCTCAGGTACAGGCAACTGGTAAAGCCCAGGTTTAGGATAAGATATGAAGGGACCTTTCTCTTCTTTGACTACAGAGAGAAGATGAACAGTGGTTTATACCACAGACACATTTTTCATGTGTTTTTCTGATACGTGTCACGTGTATCCTAGATTCTGTGCTTCATGGAGCTGTGGTCCTCACCTTACCGCGTCTGCTCATCACCTACCATACAGCTCCAACATCAGGGGACAAAGGAACAGCAAGACCAAAGCAGTGCCCCCTTTGCAAATACCGTCTCAGGATTGATTCGCCACCTTCACATAAACATGTAGTATTCAGACAGCCCATTCGTACTTGAAAGCCTCCTCAGATACCAATTCTAGCTCTAAGAAATACAGATACAAACAAGGCACTTACTTTTTTTCTTATCAGGTGTTTGACTGGTTTTCCACACTGTTTATATATCATCACTCCAAGGAAGACCAAGACAAGTAATAGCAGTGCTGCTAACGTACCACCTAAGATAGCCATATCCTGAGCAGTGTATATCTTGTCAGAGGAGGTTACAGCTACAAGAAAAATAAACCAGGGTTAGAAGTTGCAGCTACCTGTTGTAATGCAACACTTCATTGTGGAAGAAGCTCCAAAAGATTTTGGAAGGGCAAAGAAAAATCCTGTGCTGCAGAATGTGACAGTGACACGTTTAATATCACAGAAGGCTATTTGTTTGCTGTCCTAAGAGCAGAGGGTGTTTTTAAGGTGACCACTCACAGAATATTATAACTTCCAATAAGTTACATGCAGGGGAAATAGCATCCATTTACAGGACAACAACTTTTGCCCCATAATTTAACTAAGCTACTACATACATGACCGTACTAGGTGAGCAAATGTTACATGTGGTAAAGCTAGGTAGGTCTTTCACTTCCTCACTTCACCAATTTACACCAAAACGCAAGAGTGAGGTATTTTTTGTACATATGTGTGTGAAAATGCAAAGCTTCTTTTAATCTGGAACATCACCTCTGATGCTAATGAGGGCATTCAGATAGGAAATTTAAAAAAGCATAATATGAAATAGGAAAAGCACTAGAAGGTCCCCAGGCCAGGAAACCCTTTCCTGCTTTTTCTAGCTGTAGCAATGACACCACCCTTCTCAGGGGCAGCTTGTGCGTTCATCCACTGGTCTGTGTAAGAGTATTTGTAGAGATCAACATCACAGAATCCTCAGGGATTCTTTCTTTTTAGGTTTTTCAGCTTCATTTTGTAGTCTGAGTTAGTCTCTGTGAAGTTTAATGATTAACAGAACACAGTTTTCTTCTCCTGCTCACCTGTTTACAACAATGAACTTTGAATATTCCCTCCACGTTTGATTGCACTGTCAGTTTATCATTAAGACGTTGGTGATTTTTTGCTTCTTAATCACAGCTCCTGGAGAGCCACAGCCCACAGAGATGACCTGAAACTCCATCACCATTAACTCCATCTGTGCTGTGCTCAGCTTGGTGGAATGTCTCGCCTCGAGATCCGTGTGAGCTGGCTCTGGCACCAGTGTCTCAGAAACCAGAGCCCAACGTACCGTTACCCTTTCTCAGAAGGGGAGTACATTGAAAACTACTCTAATTTCTCCCTGGATATTGGAACGTCCAGTAAAGCACTCCCCAACCCACTGCATGCTCATTCCTTAACATGGCAGTTTTCTCTGTTTTTGCCTAGAAGGGAGAAATTATGTATGATGGTGTCGGGGCAACCCTCCTTTGTCATGCTAAGACATCCTGGATTATTTCTGACCCACAGAACAGCATGAAGCAACCCCAGATTTAGCTTTGGAATAACAAGAAAAGACATGACAATACACAGCACTACTTAAAATCTCAGGAGGCTGTCTGAGGCATGTGATGGCCACATTATAAGTTTTTTTGAGTGTTTTCTCCCTTATAGGCACTGTAGGACCTCCTGTAGGTGTGGAGATGGCCTCAGACCAGGTCCAGAGACCTGTCATTGCCAGTTTGCCCACAGAAGTGGAAAAGACTCCCCAGCCACCTTCACAAAGCAAAAAATAGACACCCAGCCTACCTGCGGCAAGGGTGACCTCCACCACGATTACAGTGCTCGCCTCCTGCAGGCTCAACATGTCTTTTCCAACAGCCTATGTGAACATGGGAAAAAGACAACTTAAGGACTGCCTAGATCTCCAGCTCACTCTTGAGGTACGTGGATGGGCCTTTTGCACTGGATTTACCAAAGGATTTCCAAGTTTCAGGCTGTAGCCTTTTGAGCTGAGGTTATTTGGCTTAAGGATCTCAGAGGTCTTTTCCAACCTCCGTGGTTTTATATGTCAGCAATCACACACTGCCCATACCTACACACCAACCTCCTCCCCACTTGCTCACCCTCCATTTTCTGTTGATCAGAGTGTCTGAGAGGATGCTTCTAAAATCTCCCCCATTGACTTTTTGATATTTTCCACAGGACTGGAGAAACAATTTTACAGCTAGAACCAGATATAGCCAGTATCACACAGAGTAAATCTGCTATCACTTCATCTCCCTCCATCCCTATATATTTATGATGCAAAAGGTTGGGGCAAGGACTATCCTTTCATTATATCCCTTATCTAATGGATTTCCACCCTTGGTACTTTCCTGCTAGAAACTACCCCTTCTTCCTGGCAAGATAATGAAGAAAGTTGTCCTACCTCAATGGTTACAGTTCCGGGTGACTGCAGCATCACGTTTGTCAGGATGAGTCCATCTCTGGTTGCGATGAATTCGGTGCTGTTTTTTATGTAGTACTCAATGTTTGGGTTGGCTTTCTGAAAAGTCAGAAGAGTGATCAAATCACGCTGTTGGTGCTTTGTGTGCATCTTCCTAACAACCCATAGGCAGGACTTGTCACATACACCTGGAGTATGAGCTGGTGTATAATGCAATAAATAAATCTGCTGGGTTTGGACCAGCTCCTCTTGCCAGGCCAGTCCACAAATAGCTCTCCTTGACCTGGCAGAAAGAGGACACCTCTGCCTGGCATCCTGCCCCTCCCAAACTCTTCAAGGAACCACTTCACCCACCGCTAATTCAGATCTGGCCCTGTTCACCATGTTTGCTGCCCCTGGGCTTTACTCAGGATGCTCTTTGGCAGTGGCTCAGCTCACCTACATAGCTCGGTGTGGGACTGGCTTTTGGAAGGGAGGAGCCCAGCAGCTTCTCTGCATTGCATCACACCATGAGTGGTTCAGATCTGGGTGGGATTTCCAGGGAAATACAATAGGGAACGCTAGAGGAACACGTGTGCTTGCTTCTCCCCAAGTGCCCTTCCTCATGTTTTCTGATCCTGCTTTAAGCCTGAAGCGGTGAGACAGAACACAGAATGTTTTCAGTTTCTTACATCAGGGAAATCATCATCTGTTGCTGTTATCATCAAGGGGCTTGAGGGATCATCAGCCTGGAAGACAAAGCTTTTCGGGGCCAGACCAACAAACACTGTCCCGTTGTAGACCCTGCTCTCAAAGCTCGGTGGGTGGTAACTCTTATTGATGACCTTAATCTCTACAGTGGCTACGGAGTATTTCTGTATGTTGTTGACCTGGGTGGCCTGGAGAAAAAGAGAGAGAGAGGTGTTAGCTTTTTCCTAACAGTGATGAGACACAGAAGGACAGGTTTGACCAGAAGCCCATTGCAACCCATGGGGTTCCTTCCGTCACTTTCCGTGAGCTTTGAGCCAGGCCTGTCACAAGTGGCCTTAGGGTTTGGAGCCCTTGTGTTTTAGCTTGATTCTGCAGTTGGCCTCCACACAGTCTTGGTCTGGCTCCAGAGTCTAGATACAACCCTCCATAAGGGCCACATCTGGACAAATTGCCACCCTCGACTGCAAAGCAGTGGGATTCCAGCACCAGGATGAGAGCCAACTCATCTTCACGAGGGCTTGGGTCAGTTCAGTTACTGCCTGAGAGCCCCCATCTCCCTGGGTGGGTATGGGCAGGGAGTGCTTTTCAACTCCCTCCTTTCCTCTTGAGCTGCAGCCGAAAGAGGAGCTTATCCCAAGGGCTGAGTTACGTTAACTGCTGGAACACAAGCTGCAGTCGTGCCTAAAGCAAGCCTTCCAATGATGCTCCTCTGTCCTTGGAACTCAGCAGCGTATCTCCTTTCCGTTAATTTGCTTTGATGTTGCCTCTTAACTTCTGCAAGAGCTTTGCAGGTAAGTTGTTATAAAATACTGGTCAAATATTAGGCCCAGCCTAGAGACAGGGTGTAACCGAGTTAGCTTTAATTATTAACGTCACTGACTCCTGTCCCACGAAGACTGCGGCTTCCTAGAAAGCCTCCAGGTTGATTTGACTTACCATAACCTGCAACAGGTAGGAGTCTGGGGAAGTTGCTACTTTGTTCATTGTTAGGTTCCCTGTGTCTGCATCCACTGAGAATACTTTGTCTGCATCCCCTAAGGAAAATGAAAACACTATTCCATCATCCCATACCTTCAGAAAGTGACCTGGAGCTCATCGGCTCATTTTTGTCACATCTTAGTGACAATACCCCCAGGGCATAATTGCCCCCCCAGCCACTCCAAGGGCTCGGAGTGCTGGCCAGGGATTCAGAGGAAATCAAAAAGGGTAGGGAGGCCACACTACCTCCAGTGGAATTTAAGGTTATTTAATGTATTTTTATTTAATGTATTTATATTCACAGATATGGTGGCATGTGGCATAATAAAGGGAGGTGAACAAGTGATCTCCTGACTCATATGATCTACCTTTGCCTTAATAGTTCTTCGCCCCCCCACTATTGTTTTATAAACAAATAAATACTTTGAATTAAATAAAGGGCCCCATCAATGAGTGGGCAATCAGATGACTATTCAAGCAGTCTTTTTGAAATTAAGACTAAAAGAGGACAAATTAGATGAATGAAAATTATGCTGCTAATGGGGGAATTTTAGGTTCAGCTCAAAGAATGAATGAAAATGGTGTCGCCAGACTGGTAAAAGCAAGTCCAAAAGCTTAAAGATGTCTCACCTCCCCCAGAAAAGCAATCCCCAGGCCCTCACCTCTCAAGGGCCACAGAGGGTATCTCCTATACCAGGTGATGTAGGGTCATACGAGCAATGCATTAGAGGGTGACAACTTCTACTCACCTCCAACGATACTGTACACGATTTTTTCATTTATGGTGTAGTCAGGATCGACAGCATAGATCGGCCCCGGCTCTAGGATGAGCGGTTCTGTCTGCAATGACAAGGCAAAGCGTTACGGACTGCCCTGAGGCACCAAATCCGCATTTGCAGTATTCTCCTGTCCCAGCGTGGCTCTGGGGCTGTTGTCTGGACAGAATGGCATTTACTCACAGAATCCTAGAATGTCTCAGGTTGGAAGGGACCTCAGAGCCCATCTAACCCAACTCTGCCTTGGGCAGGGACCCCTTAACCAGCCCAGGTTGCTCCAGGCCCCATCCAACCTGGCCTGGAACATCTCCAGGGAGATGGACAAGTTATTCCAGAGCCTTGCCACCCTGACACTGAAGAATTTCTCCCTAAGATTCAACCTAAACCTCTTCTCCTTCAACTGAAATCCACTTCCCCTTGTCCTGTCACTGGACACTCTTGTAAAAAGTCCCTCCCCAGCCTCCCTGTATCTTCCTTTCAGGTATTGGAAGGCAGTGATAAGGTCTCCCCAGAGTCTTCTCTTCTCCATTATTGCCAGGTGATGTGCTACAGGAACAAGAAGAAGCAGGACTGCTTGGGGTGGGGGAACCTCCACTCTCCAGGATGACGAAGGCTCCCTGTCATGGTGAATCATCTTCATTTATCACAAGAGATCAGCACAAGCTTGTGGAAATCATCAGGCACCACCCACTGGGAAGAACATCTGAGTATTTTTTGAGCATAGCATCAAGGATACTGTTAGATCACACCCACTTACCGACATCTCAGAGATATTGACCCTCCCGGTATAGGGGCTGCTGATGCAAACGCTGTTGTCCGCATTGATGAAGGTACAGGGTAGGAACCAGGGGGGTTTGGTGTCAGCTTGTTCAATAAATATATTTATCGTTGCGGTACCTGTGTTGGTGGTCTCATTGCTGCCCATAGGTCTGTCCTGTACCCAAAGGCAAAGCACACTTGTGAGATGCAAGTTTTATTGCCAAAAGAGGAACCCATCTGCAAAAGCCAGTGGCCCAGGGTCTTTTAGCTGTTGTAACTCCATTCTGTCTAAGGCTTAGCAGTTTATGTGAGATTATCTCATTCTGCTGACGAAGGCGGACTGAGTGCAAGTCTGTCACCGTGCAATGATGGAAAGCAGAACAAATTCACTGCTCCCAGTACCCACCCTCCCTCCTGCCACGCCAGAGCTCTTCCATTCAGACTTACCCTTCCGTTAAGAGAGACCGAGGCAAACAAGGCATTTTGTTCCTCCCCAAGAACTTACCCTGGCATACAAGAGCAATGTCGTCAATTTAAATTTCTCGTAGTCCAGTGCTTTTTGTAAATAAATTTCTGGGTTATTCATTCCTTTTATGGCAAAATAACCATCTGTGCCCTGGTGGGGGGAAAAGGAAAAAAAACCTACATTCTAGCAGACTCAGTCACAGACAGGCTCAAAATGTTGCTCGTCGCTGTGTTTGTCGCCCCAGTCAGGCCTGTAATCCCAGGAATGGGGCCGGGGGGTGCGGGGAGCGGTGTGAGAATGCCAGATCTACTTAATCGTTGGGGTTGCACACTGGAGCTGCTCGCCTTGTCAGAAAGGTCTGTTCACATTCTCCTGAGTTTTCTTCTCCAAGACCCCCTGGCTTTGTCAGCCTACCTGCTCAGCACGTACGGGGTGAAATCGTTTCCCTCGTTTATTGCCTACACTCAGCAGGTTGCCAATTATCCTTGATTTGCTTGGCAATCTCACCACCACACACAGAACAGAGCAAGGACAGTTCAGCCTCCGAGCTCAGCTGACAAAAATCACAGCTGAGCTTCAGAAGCCACCGTAAAGCAAAACGAAGATAACGTGTTGAATTTTGCTCTATAACCTCCTGCACTCGCTTTGGTTCTCCTTTAATCTTAGGTCTTGACCAGAACTCCTCTGAATTTCTAACCTCCTCTGGATTTACACTGCTATGAGTGCAAAGTCTGGTTCCAGAGCTGAAATTCAAAAACTTGGGGTTTTTCTTCACAGCCTTTAAAGTCCCTGGGGTTATAGAGCTTAATGAAAGCAGAAGGTCAGACACTGCCTTTTCACTCCACAATGCCTTTTAAAAAAGTAAATATACATTTTGGTTTTCTCCTGAGTTTTCTTTTTTTTTTTTTTTTTTGCTTCTAGCAGGCCCTTGCACTCTAGTCCGGCATCAACTTAACAGTGCCTAAAATTCATTTGCCGTGTTACTAAGCAAACCCCTTAAGAGCAAATAAACTAAGGCATTAAACTGGACCTGCCTTTGGCTGTGCCAGATTCTTTGTGTGGTCTTGGGCAGCTCATGTCATCTCCACTCTGCATGGACGCTGCCAGCGAACTGGACAATAACTCCTTCTCTCTGTCTCCAACTCAGTGCAGTTCTGAGCTCTGTGAGGTACAAAGGTCTCTCGTGATATGTTTACAGACCATCCCAACCAGACTTCGCTGGATCATATGGCTCAGTATCCCAGATGAAAGTTTAATCTGCACAGCATAATAAAAGCATGAGCAGTAATAGAATTCTACGCTGACAATGTTCCTTGCTCTGTTCTGCCAACCAAACCAACATTTGGTTTTGCAAAAGACGTACCTCTTCCAGAAGCTGTCAGGGAACCCAATGCAATACCTTAGCCTTAAAGCTGGGGCTCCTCTGAATTAAACACAAAGGTTTCTTCAGAGCTGCCCTTTTCCCCCCAAAGAACAAAGACACTCACCGGCACTATTGTTGTGAGTTCGTAATAGATGGTGTCCAGGTCAGCATCAGAGGCCCTTAAACCTTCGGAGGCTATAATGGTTGAATTCACTTTTGTATCCTGAAACAAAGTTGTTGTGGTTATTTGCTCCGTGAAATGGGCTGAAGACTTCCCTGTGCTAACCCTTCCTCAGTCCCACAGCACTTTTCACTTCTGTAAAATTCTTACCTCAGGAACAACTTTGGTGAGATTTGTTTGCTGGAACACGGGGGTGTTATCGTTCACGTCGAGAATGGTCACAAGAATTTCCAAAGAATCGCTCTGCAGAAAGGGTAAAGTGAGAGAAGCAAAGACAAAACCAAGACTGTTCGGGGCTGATCCTGGTTTGCAGAGGGACCAGCGGGGATGGCGGAAGGAGCACAGCTGGATGGGGGCTGGATGGGGCTGGGGTCTGGGGAGAGGGGCTGTTCCCACCCCCTTCCCACTTGCAGCACCTTGGGCATTCTCTCTTGGGCTGTCAGAGGAAAGAAAAGGACATCCTCTCATGCCAGCCTGTGGACCAGGCAGAGCAGAGGGAGGTAAGTAGGTGCTGCCCTGCGCTGCCTCGTACTGGGGCTGAGGTTGGGAAGGGCACTCACCTGCCCGGCGCTGTCCTGGCAGCTCAGGTACACGATCAGCAAAGGATACAGCTGGACGCAAAAACAAAAACGCAGCCGTTGAAGAGACAAGCCAAAATGTACTGACTCTTTCTAAAGCACACGAGATAAATATGCTCGTTGCTGAATTGCAGATGCTGATGGGCTTTATCTTGTTTTCACTTTAGGTGAATCCAAGGAGAGATTTTGTTTTACATTGAATGAAATGGAAACGTACCATTCAGTAGGTACAGTGTCAGCTGCAGGTTAACTCTGCTGTTCTTTGCTCAAATAAATGGGAGTTTATACAGTTGGGGAAAGGCAGCTTAAGGATGCTGGTGGCCGTATACAGACTGCGCCGGGGAGGTAAAATAACTCAGCAGTGACCTAACTGAACACACAGACCTTCTATACTGCCTTTACGCTTCGCACAACACCACCTCACTGCTCAGCCTGTGTTTTCTACAGGCAGACAGGGATCATCTTATGTGAGTCCTGGAGAGCTTTGAACACTATAATTGTCACATTTGGGAGTTTAAATCTTCCCCTTGCTTTAATTGATACAGACTGGTTGAAGGAAAGTGGCAGCAGGCATCCCGTGCATCCCTCCCCTTCCTATATGCTGCTTGTGGAAGCAGTGACCTCCCAAGCAGCGAACTCAAACAGCTGAAATAGATTTATTTTTCAAAGTTATTTTCTAGATCCTTTAGAAATGAGTTACACACTCCTGGAAGCCCAGGATCCTAGGCTGAAACTCATTACACCCTGGCATTATCCGTCTTATCCTTGCAGCCTGCCAGCTAAAGGCTTACCTCATAGTCCACACTTTGGCTCAGCTGCAGCTCATTCCCCTTTATAATGAAAAATTCATGATCGGGAGAAGTAGGATCAATCGATATACTGAAGCCCGGTTCCACACGGATCGTGGCCACCACGTAGCCAGGAAGGTTATTTTCAGAAACGCTTGGTTTGCTATTACTGACAGAACATCCTGGAAAAAACACACAAATGAGACACAGAATTGCCCAGAGATTCACGTTGTGACAGAGCTGAGCAAGACCTGAGATCCCTCTGGTTACCCTTGGAGAGGAGGTCGTTGAGTAAAGCTGTCTCAGAGTAGGAGTGTAAAAATCTCCCACCTGTACGGGTCTGACCTGCTTTCGCGAGAGATATTCCTCTGTGATCACGGACCTCCTGCAAGAGCTTACCTTGTTGCTGTGCCGAAACACGGGTTGTGAAGGGCAGCAGAAGGAGCATAGCAGTGAGGAACTGGTGAGAAACAGCCATGGTGAGCTGTCAGTTGTTGAAGAAATCCCTGTTTCTGATGAACACGATCCTCATCTCTCCCTGTTCCTCTCAGTGCCGCCGGCTGTGTTTGCTCCTTCGAGAAGGCAAAGAGTGTCAGCTGGCTGGAGTGGATCGATGTGGTTCAACCTTTGCCTCTTTGCCTCACTGGATGACTTATTGAGAGATATTTACCAGTCATGGAGCATGATGACACATAAATTCCCGTTTCTGCTTTGTTCCTGGGTCTTTCTTGTCCTAAACTCTCTGTAGTGGCAAAGATGTATTTGAAGCCTTTCAGAACTCAGAGCCATGCCCCCTGAGATGAGCATGAAGAAGGGCAGGGGCTGACACTCCCCGGTGGGGAGGAAGTTGGCAAATTTATGTTTCCGATGTGCCAGGGATAGGATCTGTTTTGGTCAGCTGAGTTCCTGAAAAAAAACCCTCATAGCGATGCGAGTATACCCTTTGTATCTTATTTTAGCCAGGCTTTTCTCCATAGCACACATTCTCTTTTTGATCTCCAGCCCACGACTCATAGTTCTCTTTTGGAGTTGCACTCTGTCATGTGGTTCCTGAAAAAAACAGTTTATTAGAAAATAAAAACCCAGCTCTCAAATGTCTTATCTTTCTTTGTGGCAAGGGCAAAAGTTTCAGTGGCAACAAAGCCAGCGTAGCTGTTGTTTTGTTTGGATGCTAAAGGAAGGAACTAGGCTCCGTGTAAATCCTTGGGCTGAGATAGTCGGTTGTGTTTCTGAGACAACAGCTGCTTTCACTGCTCCTTTTAAGTTCCCAAATGATTTGAGAAAGTTCTCCCATGCTGCATTTTAGCCAGACGGCCCTTAGTGGCTTAAAAGAAATACAGATTGTGAACATGTCTTTCAAAAGTCCTTCAGGAGGTCTCTTCCCTACCGGAGATTTCAAACAAACACCAAAGCCCGTGAGAATTGCATTTCAGCATCACGGTGAGGGAATGGGTGCTTAAATGAAACTTTGGGAGGGAGCATCTTCTTTGCAGGTGTCAGGTACATCTTAAATGGTGAAAACTAATGGTGCAGGATGGACTGAGCCACGCTGTGATAGGCACACATGACCACGGCTGGAAATGCCTTGTTTTAGAGCTGCTTGTCAAAATCTATTGGTTTTATAGGAAAGATGGAGCTGTTCTATCAGCAGAAGGAATCTGCCAGGCAGCGCGGCGCAGGCACAACACGCAAACTCCAGTAATCGGCTCGAGCAAATTCCTCCAGTGGAGCTTTGTCATTAGCGGCTGTAAGAAAGCTGGGCCAGTAAATCATAGAACCATAGAATCACAAAGGCTGGAAAAGACCTCTAAGATCAAGTCCAACCATCAACCCAACACCACCGTGACCACTGAACCGTGTCCCAAAGGGCCACATCTACACAGTTTTTGAACCCTTCCAGGGATGGAGACTCCGCCACTGCCTGGGGCAGCCTCTTCCAACACCTCACCACTCCTTCAGTAAAGAATTTTTTCCTAATCCCCAGTCTAAAGTTTGTGCTAAATGGAGGCCTCGATGCCGGCCTCTTTGCGCATTTGGATTGTGGGCAGTCTCGAGTCCCAGCCACCGAAGATGAGGCCGGGGACTAGCTAGTCCCAACATGCCTCGTGTGGGGGAAGCCTGGCAAAATGCTTCTCACCCCAACCCTGCATTCCTAATGGCCCAACGCCTGGCAATGGCCCAACGCCTGGCAGTGGTTCCACCTTTATTACCATTTCCCAAAGAGCAGCCAAAGCACAGGAGCAGCTACCAAATCTTTACTTGACTTCAGCAGCAGGGAACCGGCTGCTAACACAGAGCGGCAGCCATGTGCTTCGTTCAGGCTCCATCTACTGACAGCATTTCATGCTGACATAGACATCGCTCGAAAATCTGAAAAGTTTTATTGGGTTTTGGATGCTTTCCAGTTTATTTTTTTTTTTAATTTGCTTATCTCAAGAGTTTTGCCTAAGCAAATTTGATAGCTTTTTTGTTTATTTTCAAAGTTATATACATGCAAAGCCATCTTCTTGTCTGTTTCTTTCCCTTGACCTTCAGTTGAAACTGTCTGTGTCTTCCTTCAGGTCTGCAACCAGCAGCTTAGAGATGGGGCAAACGAACTGGCTGGTAATTGCAGCAGCTTCCCTGGCATCACTGTCCGGGCGGCTGTTGGAAGAGGAAAAAAATTGTTATTCCCTACGGACTGCAGGAAAGGTGACAAGGGCACCTTGTAAAATTCAGAGATGACTCCAAGGAGCAGATGTACGACAGAGGGACCCAGACCACCACCACCTGCAGCCACGCAAGCCTTGCACAGGGAAGTTTGTTGGTGCTGTCATTCCCATTTATTCTCGGCAATGTGGATAAGAGGTCCCAAGGGGCAGCTTATTCCTCCTAATTTTAGTGATTTAACAAGGAGTTGTCTAATCGAAGGTGGGAAGGTACAAGGTCCAGATGCTTGGAGAGCCCACCCCGAGGTGCGTGTTTGATTCAATAGCTGAATCAAGACAGGGTAGCAGAGGCTTTCTATCTGAACTGTTAGATCAGGTTTCCAAATGAGATGAACAATTGTTTCAGTCCGAGATGACAGCCATATATAATTAGGAAAAGGTATGATTTCATTTCACTAGGGTTTATTATTTCCAAGAACTGGCTTTCCTGTGGCACTTTCTAGCTGTAAATCTCAATGCCGGCTTTGCTTTAGGTAAGGCAAAACTGCGTGCCAGGTGGCTTGGCACGGAGAAACAGAGATTACAGTGAATGCGGGCGCAGAAATCAATCGAGATCGCCCGCCACCATGTGCCACCTCATTAAACTAAAGCATTTGCTTTTCTAGCTCTGCAAACCACCCCTGGGAGTGTGGTTGCTGGCGGGCTCACAAGCTGATGGGGAATGAGGCAGGAGTGATTTGAAAATATGGGAAATTTAGTAAATCTTCCACCTTCCTTCCCCTTTTTGAGGATGTTTTGGAGGATATCAGCTGAGCCCTTCTGACCTGCTGCGTTTAGCAGTCACAGGGGTGTTGGCTTGATGGTTGGACTTGATGATCTTACAGGTCTTTTCCAACTTTAATGATTCTATGATTACATCCAACTTTGTACTCAGGGTAAAAAAATGGGCATTTGCAAGTTACTAAAAGTCCTCTTTTGGCTTCAACACCTTGGAGATCAGGGCCATAGGGGTGACAAATCTGCCCCACCTACCTGCTGTTTAGAAAGCTCTGGTACAACCACATAAAGCAAAGTTCCTCCTGCTTGTTTTCTTCTTCTCTCCCCTGCACATCTGTGTTGACTAGGCCTGGAGAGCTGATTTAGATAAAGAAAATTAATATTTTGGTGTTGTTTTTTTTTTCCAAAAAAAAAATAATAAATTAAACAAGTAGAGTACCCAACACAGGTGTAAAGCAGGCTCACCCCTGCAGTGACCTGCCCCATGGTCCCCGCTCTGTTAACCTGCTGATTGTCACCATAGATGTGCAGACAGAAATAGAAGGATCCTCCTAAAATCAGGCTCAGATGCTTTCTGGCTGCCAAAGGGATGGGTTTCAAGATGTGCTTGCTCTCTGCCTCATTACCCAGTACCAGCATGTCCTTCTGCCCATGGGGGCATACTTTTTCCCAGCATTTGGAAATTCAAAATCTGCTGCATCTGCCAGGATTTTGCTGTCCCAGAAAACACCAAAGCACCCTGAACAGATGGGAAGGAATCAATGTACTGTGTCCCTGCCTTGAAGAAGGACCAAGCTTGAAGGAAACCTCTCCAGATAATGTCCCTTCATAGAATCATAATCCTAATGTTCCAGGGGCAAGGGCAGCGGCACTTGGAAGTTTTTTCACAGTGACCACACTTTAGGACTGATGATGGGCTTATACACGTGGCTTTAGTGGGAGCTAGCGGCCCCATATTTTGCCTAGATGAAAGACATAATATATTTTACATATTATGATTATGTCTAAAGCCTGCTCGGTCTGGCAGTCAGACCCAGAGGTCTTCCTCATTCTGTGACAGACCCCATTTATCTACAAACAGTTTCTCCGGTGCGTTATTTGAAGCAGGTAATTCACCTACAGCTTTCCCCAAAAGGCTAAATCAAAATGCAAACGAAAAAAATAAATAAATCCCAGGCTGTGATCCGACGTAAAGTTTTGTGTCCTGTGGGTCAAGCTGGGTAGGCGTGTGCAATAGGTAATGTTGGGTTATGCTTAGAAATGGCCTCAGTGAGTAGGTTTGTGTCCTGCTCTGCCTGCTGTGGCATGGATGGGATAATCTCTGCTATTGCAGGGGCAGATTAGAGGGAGAAGACCAAGTCTCAGCCCACTTGCCCCCGTCTTGATCTTTCCAAACCGCCGGTCGTGCCACCCCCCTTTCTTTGGAGCTGAGCCCAAGCTGCCTTCCCCTTCCCCAGGAAGCCGAGCCCTTACCTGCGCTTGCGGCCCATGAGGTTCTGAATGAATTTCTGAACCTGAGCGTTTCCTCTCATCTTGCTGTACTCGCTGGTGAACAGCCCGTCCGAGTGCCTCTGGGACCTGCGTCAGGGAAAACGCCGCACGAGCAGCTGCTCCTCCCAACCGCTTGTCACAGGACACAGAAATTTCTTTCTTCTCACCAGCAAGGAGCCCTGGACCCCTCCCCTTCTCCTCTCCCACCTCCTTTCACCTTGGGCATCTTCTGGCTGAGGACAGTGCCCAGGCTGGCTCTGGAGCTGGGGACAGCTCAGCACCATGGGCATCCCCCTCCTTGCTGGGATCCCATCTCCCACTGGAGCCTTCCGCACCCCAGGAAGGTGGGTTTGGCAGGTCCTTACCTTTCCTTGAGGCCCACCAGGTGTTTGACCAGCTGCTGCACGTAGGCATTGCCGTTCATCTTGCTGAGCTCACTGTGGAAGAGCCCATCAGCGTGTCTCTCAGTCCTGGGAGGTTAGAAGAAAAAAAAAAAAAAGTAAAAAAAAAGGGTGAAAAAGCACAATTTTAAGACCAGGGAAGAACAGGTATTTACAACCGGAAAGAGAATCCCAAACAAAGGCAGGCAAGAATTTGTGACAATTTAGCAAAGCTTCACACAGAAAGGGGCAAACATTATAGGAGTTTAAAAGAAATATCTTTGTTCACCACCACAACTTGCGGTGGCTTCTTACTAATGGAATCACTTCACCGTAAGGGGCACCTCTTACCTCTCTCGAGGTGGAAGAGATGCTGAGAAGTGTGACAGGACAATCATCGGAATGATCAGCTGCCACAGCCCAGTCAGCACAGAAGCCATGGTCCCTCCTGAAGGAAAGCACAAGGTTTGAGGCGCCACAAAACCAACAACCTCAGTCTTTGCCGGGCAGGGTTCACACAGCTGCACAAATAGCCCCACTGCAACTAAATTAGCCACCAGAGATAGTATTTCTTTAAAGCACGAAAGGTGAACTATTCAAATCATTCATGTTGCCAGCTAGCTGGAAGCTGTTTGTGGTTTTTATCCCCCCACCACGCAATCCCGGAGCACGGATCTGCTGCGTTTGTGCTGGAGTTTTGCTGTGAGTCGGTGCAACATGCCTCGACCATGCGGGTAGGTATCACGGGAATTAATCCCTCAGTGGCACAGCACCGTGGAATAAATCCCGTTCTACTCAAGTCTCCGAGAGCTGAGCCTGCAGGGAGCAGATTTAAAGCATCTCTGAAAACATCCCACATGGACAGCTATTCGTATGCCTAGAAGATACCCAGGAGAACTCCGTTGGTGTGTTTTAGACAAAAAAAAAAGCCACAATGGTATGCACCAAATAAAAGTTCATCTACACACGGGAGAAGGGAAGGCTCTTGTGTCTGCCGATATCTGCCCATCCTCCAGTCTTTCAAGAGGGAAAAAAAAGAACACACGTTTTCAGTAGCAGCAGAAATTTGTGTGGTTTATAAGCCAGCACATGTTTTTCCCTTTTATCTTCAGGCTCTTTTTGCAGCCTTTTGTCTGCAGATGTGCATATGCCTTTAAAATAAGGTGCTCGCTTTCCCCCAAGGTTTACACTGGAACGATCTCTGTGTTTTATAACATATCCGCCTTCCCTTCTGCACAGAAGCAAACCTTGCTTTCTTAGTCACCATCCTGGAAACTCAGATATTATTTGTTAACCCGAAATCAAAGTTCTCCCACTTTGTGTTTTGTTTGTTGGGGTTTTTAAAGTCTAAAACTAAACAGAACAAAGAGCATTAAAGGACAGTCAGAATTTCCTGAACACTGTCTCCTCGGACTCTTCGCTACTCTAGAGATACTGCAAGATGAGAAGAGGCAAGAGGAGGAAGGGCAAGAGTCAGGGATTTATAGAGAAATTTATTTGCCATAAGCCACAGCACAAATATTTAACGGGGGCTGCAGGGCAGACAGGTGAGGTTTCGCATGATTAAGGAGCCATAAGCTTAATCTCACACAGACTTCTGACGTTTCAGCGTTGTGTTTTCCTACCTGACTTGGTAAAACAAGAAGGACATTTCAAAAAATCCATTTCTTGTTGGAGTCGAAACGAATCAAATTCCCCAGTGCCACCTCCCAAGGAAGAGACACTGAAAGAGCTGAAAGCAGTCACCAAGCCCAGAGCTCACCCCTTCCCGGGGAAGGGAAACCTGGATCCTGAGCCTGTCCTTCAGTCTGTACCACCCCTGCCAGGCAACACCTTCACCTCCAGCCAGGGTCTCACCACAGCGTTTTGACCTTCCCCACGCCAACCCCGGGCCAGCGCTTGTCCTGGAGCTCCACATTTAAGAGCCCGTTTTAGATCCCCATCCCTCGTCCCAGAGCCTTTCCCTCTCTTCTGGCTGCTAATCAAGTGGATCAGCTTGTCTTTTCATAATGCTCTCTGCCCTCTGCACATTGTATTTTCTTGCTGAACCTGCGAGGAGCAGCGCTGGCCGTCAGGGAATTCCTCCTGCGTATCAGAAACGATGCATTGCATGGGGGGTTTTTAATCAGACTGCAGGGTGCAGGTAGATCTCCAGTGCCATCACAGTAGAGCTGCTCAACCTTCTTAAGATGCTTCTGAGCTTTTTATCTCCCTCTCCAGAGAGGCTTTCACTAAGTGTAAATTTCTTAGCTAGGCTGGGACCTTCAGCTGAAAGAGGGGTCCACCAAGCCAGTCCAGGACCTGGGACCATCTCAGACCTTTCCAGCCGACAAACCCTACCGCTGAAACGTCAAACTGCACCCAAAGGCTTGGCTGCATCAAGGCTCCCTTCACCTCACCGGAGCAGCACCACGAAAAGAGCTCCCCGGAAGACTGGCACACAACCACTTCGTGCACCTTCCTGCTTCTGCCCACCCGTTGTGCTCCACCTAAAACTAGAGACTCTGTCTTTCTGGAAGCCATTTAGTCAAGCTGCTGCTGGGCTCCGTTTTCTCCTCTTGGTTGCTCCAGAGGAGGAAAACCCCACATATTACCAGCATTGCTGTTCAGGAGATGAATGACCTCATGACAACAGCTCAGCAAAGCATCCCAGAGGCCTGAAGTCCACCACCCAAAAGCTGAAAGAGGGGAGAAGGCAGCCCTGAGCACGTCGGTACTCACCTGAGCGTGGTCCCGCCAAGCTCTCAGCTACGATGCCCCACTGGCCCGCTCCTCCCCACGGCCCCTATAAATCCATAGCCCTTATCAGAAGCAATTATTTGGGTAAAGATACAAATAGGCGTTATCATGATTAACAGCAAATAACACATCCAGGCTTGAATATCCTTTTAATTGCTCTCCAAACTCAATATGTCATCCGCAGCGGTTCGATGGGCTGTATTTCTGCTGACAGGTAATAATTCCTGCTTCTGCCTGTAACGGCAGTAATTTGTTGGGCAAACATCCCTGTACCAACTGATTCATTATCTCTCCTCCTGGCTTTAATTACCTCTTGACAGGAGCTTAATCTTCTGCTCTTCTTTTTTAATCCTGGCTTGGGCTTTTTTTGTGTGCAGTTCTCAGGAACCGTGTGTAAGCGTATGCGTGTACCTGCAATTTGGCTAAATAATGCCACTTTTTTAGGGCAAGCAGCAGCTGATCATTTGGATGACAACTGACTTTTGCATGAGGGGACAATACCTACGAAGCTGTGGCTTCACAGCCGTGTCTGGGAAAGGGCTGCTGGGAACAGGCTGCATCCCAGCCTCACAAAAAGCAGCATACTTATACATGCATAGAAAACATCCTGAATATATTCCCTGCCTTTGATGGAGTTTGGAGCTGGTTGCTCTCAAATACTGCTGCTAACGGTGACAGGGAAACAGAGGGAGAAAATAGGATTACGCCCTTTTTCTCCTTTATGTTGTATAAAGTAGCTTGGAAGGATTAATGGTTATAAATAAATCTTATCTCCCAACTGGAGAAAAGAGAAGCTATATTACACTTTTTCTTGCCTACTTATCTTTTCTTCTTTGGAAAAGCAGAGGTCATCCCCAGGACCAGAGGGCTGTCAGGGACCTGATTTTCCCCATTATCTTTCCCTTGGAAGAATAACCCACACACTGATGAGCTGCAACTGCAGCGTGTGACCGCAGGCTGCTGCCAGACCCCTGCACCAGGGAGGGGAACGATCAGCAGCAACATTCCAGGTCCATTTCTGTTCTTTGCATTTCAATCTTCGTATTTGCTCTACTCGTATTTTAACATCTGCATCGGTGGTGGCCGACTCCAGCCTGGGCTCATGGCGGTGCCAAACACCTGTGACTGAGAAAGACCATGTAGGAAAAAGGCAAAGAGGAAAAAGTCTATTTAAAATAAAAGCTAAGCTGGCTGGTGTGGTTTCATTTCTTTTCCTTTGCAAACAACCTCCATGAGGCTGAAGCTCTTGGGGAAATTCAGTTTGCTATGAGAATTTAAATGGGTCTAGAGAAGGGACACACACAGAAGTGGCCCTGTGGAGGCAGCAGAGGGAGAGAGAAAGCTGCTGTGAACTGGAAGAAGACAAACCAAGGAACCTGGTCTATCCACTCTGCAACAAAATAATAAAAACAAAAATTAAAAAAAAAAGAGGTTTGCCTTGCAGTGACAGTGGCAGAGAGTGAAAAGGTGATGGGGTGGAAAAACACGTGGCCATGCTCAGCTCTGCTGCAACATGATGCAGGTGACAACCACGGGCTTGAGCTCAACTGCAGCTCCTGAAGCCCCTCTGAGGAAATTCAGGAGCACGCAAAGAAACTCAAAAGCTTTTGCAACCTGAAATTTTTTACCCAAATGAACCAAAGCCCGAACCAAATCCCCAGTCCTGAAGCAAAGCCTGATTCAGAAGTAACATTAAACTCTCGTCAGGAGTTGTTACCGAAACAGGAGTGATGAGCAATACTGCTCAGCAATATCGGCTGATTGGAGCTCTGCGAGTCTGCACCTTGCTTCTCCCATTCTCCATCTGCGTGAGCATTCAAAGTGAGAGCAGAGATTCCCCTCGCCTGCCGCTCAGAGCGTGATTAAATCACCCGCTAATCACTGAAATCTAACCCATCCTCTCAGTGCAGAGAAAAGCTCCCAGTCAGAGGAAAAAGAAATCATTGCCCTCACCTGCTCCATGCACCTGATGCTCAAGAAATCAGGGCTGAGCTGCTCCCTGCCACCAGCTGCCCCACAGCTTACCCAAAGGCATCGAAGCTGAGAGCAGCATGGAGGAAGGCTTTTTTCCTTCTTTTTACAGCAGGAACGAGGGGTTATCAAGCCTACGATGCAATACTCAGCGTCTCATAACTACACGTTAAACATATCAGCCTCAAATCAGGCAATATTTAAGCGGAGCACGCGAGCCTGGCCTTTTTCCATATTGGAGGAAAGGATACAAGAAGTCACATTTTGAAAAGGAGAGGGTTTCATCGTAAAGCTAGGCATCCTGACCCCACACGGCCAGGAGGATGCAGGCAGACTCTCAAAAATCAGCACACAGAGCTCTGGGAGGGGTGTCATTTTGAGTTTTGAAGGGCAGAAATTCCCATTCACACTTGTTCTGGCTGGAGAGCCGCCCAGGATCAAAGCTTTCTGGGGCTGCCTGCCTCCCGTTTGCAGGCTGAAGAGAAAGAACTGACTGTCCCAGGAGTCCCTCTGTTGGAATTTAGGGCTGGGATGGCCACTAAACCCTGAGAGATGCTCCCTGTGATTCCCCCAGCACCCTCTCAGGGGGGAGGATTCCCAAGTGGAACAAGAGAGAGAGACTGCAAGCTTGGGAAAAAAAACAACAGCTTGAACCAATTTAATGAGAAAATATAATACTAGCAATAATAATGAAGGTGTTGAACTATATATAAATACACACCAGAATGAAAATGTATTCAAAGATACAAATGAATACACTAATACTGCACCTTCTGGATGGCAACTCAGCCAGTCCCAGGCTGGACTCAGCAGCAGATGGGAGTGCCCAAAGCCCAGAGTCACAAAGACAATTAAAAAAAAAAAACAAAAAAAAACCACACAAAAAAAAAAACCTGAAAAAATTGAAAAGGAGCTGTGCCATTCCCACCCAACGAGGCAGGATGTCCTGATGAACGGAGCTCCGCTGCAGCACAAAGAGAGGGTCCGGGAACACCAGCAGCACCAGGAGAGATGAGGAAGGGCTGATGCTGACCCTCCCAGCACAGCAGCACTAAAGCCCCAGAGCTCTTCTAGGGCCCTTTTATACTGAGCACCGTGGGGAGGAACGCTGTGATTGGCCCATTTGGGTCACCTGACCCATCCTCCCGCCCCACGCCGTGATTGTTCCAGGAGCTCCAGAGAACTTCGATGCTGGGGCTCCCAAACCCGGAGAGCCCGTCAGAGAAGTTCCTGCAGGAGGTGGGAAAAGACTTTCTGGCCGGAGGAGCGCTGTGGGTGCATTCAGACCCCACCTCCAGAGAATTTTAAGAACCAGCTGGGTAAATACTGCTACAGAGTGAGTGGGCATTGTTGCTCCTGCCTTGGACAAGGAAAGCCCGTGCAGCCTTTGGGGGTGGCTGTTCATCCAGGGCAACCCTTTCAAGGCAGCATCCCTGGCCAGCTCGTCCGCAGTCCAGACCCAGCTGTGTTACTGCAGCAGCTCAGGGGGTGCTGGGGCTGCTCCTCTTTGTGAGGCACCTTGGTTGGCCAGAATGTGCATCCCAAAGTGCTCCTACAGCCTTTGCACTGCTCCCTTTGAGGTGGACAAATTCACAGGGGTCAAGACAGGCTGGGAAGGTTGGGGAGTCACAGAGTTGTTGAGGCTGGAAAAGCCCCCTGAGACCATCAAGTCCAGCCTGTGACCCAGAACCACCACATCAACTAGACCAGGGCACCAAGTGCCACATCCAGCCCCTCCTTAACCCCCCGCCAGGGACAGTGACTGCCCCCTGCCCTGGGCAGAGCATCCCAGTGCCTGAGCACCCTCTCTGTGAGGAAGGGCTGCCCGAGATCCACCTCATCCACCACACGCGTCCAGCAATGGTGCCACAAGCCCTGACAAAGCTGTCGAGGTGCAGCCAACCTTCGAGGAGCCCGGGCACAGCCGGTGACCCCATCCCAGGGCGGCACTTGCCAATGGTATGGGAGTTTATTGAGGTCAGACGGTACTAGGAGCTGCAGGGCTAAATCCTTCCTACGTAAAAGTAAAATACCCTTTAATCAGCTTATGGGGTGTTCAGGAACTCCTACCTCCCCCATTCTTCTTTTTTTTCCTTTCTTAACATGTCCATGTGTGAGTCCATGTGTGCAGAAAAGATTTTCTCTTGTATGTTTGCAGGTGAGCCCTGCCCACGCTGGGGAGCTGGCCGTGGCACCGCTGTCTGCTGAGAGCAGATTAGAGTAATTTTCTTTGCATTGCTCCCAAGTCTGCAGGAGAAAGGACCCTAATTGGAATAAGGGGATTGGAGGCTTTAGCCTTCTAAATGCTCCTTTCTTGCACAGGATGGTTTCGGGAGTGGTTTTAATCTTTACCACCTGATTTTGTGATTTCTGGTTGCTAAAGGGAAGAGTGGGATAGGAGAAAAGGGAGACAAGAGGCAGCTGTAGGTGGGCTTGGGAGATGAAGGGAGAAGGAAAATCGAGGTTGTGGGACCTCGGAAAACACCTACCCCACTCCTAAGCCCCAAGATGGACTCAGTTATATTCTCCAACCCTGAACAGGGTGGGGAGCAATCCTTGTCTTGGACTAAAGCCAGGGTCGGAGAAGCACACCCATCCCGTTTGGAGGTTTGTGCTTAAAGCACTGCACAAAACTGAGGGAAAAGCCACAGTTACTCCATTTTATGGGCTTCCCAGGGCCTCTGTCTGTGCGAACGAGCTGCATCGCTCTCTGTAACACCGACTCTGCGAGCAGGAAGCGTGCACCTCCCCACGCCCAGTGGGACAAGATATCTGGGTTTCATTCAAATCCCAGCCTTGGGATGCAGAGCCCTGTCCTTGATGCTACACATCCCTCCACGGCAGCACGGGATTCAGCAAGGGGTAAATCCCTGTGTGCAAAGAAGGTGTTTGGATCTGTGCATGGTGATCTCTCCACCTGCCTGTACAGCCTCTTCTTGGGTTTGCTTAGATCACCCGTGTCTGTCCGCTTTCAGCTTCGTTTGCCTGGGCAGCAGAGTCCAACAAGGCAGCGGGAGATGTCCTGTGCTTCGTTGCAGCATTTCTGGATTGGCACCAGTTCAAAAAGGGAGTTACGGTGCGGGGGCCAAACGCCTAAAATGTCGTATTGCTGAACGCTTGCTCTGAAGTCCGGAGGGAAGATGCTGGGCACGCGGGTTATCGCCGTGGTTGGCAGCACTACCTGGGGGGAAGGACAGCAAAAGCTTCTTGTTAGGAGCTCTGGGCTCTGCTGGAAAAGACCTCAGTCATTTTGATCAGAGTTGTATCTGCTTCCAGCCAAATCCCTGGGCAAAAATCTGCAGTAAAACCCAACTCTTTTGAGAGAAGAGATTAAGAAAAAAAAAAGTGTTTGGCTCATGCTGGAAAAAAACCAAAACACTTGAACCATTTTTTTTTTTAAACTCTCTTTCCAACCTATGTGCATATTGTTGCTGCCTCTCCATCACCAAGAAAGCACAAAAAGCTTTGCAAAGACAAGCTGCTGCCTCCCATCAATCCCTTGCTGCCTTTTTTTTTTTTAACACTTTATTGGCCTTTTTCCAAGTCTCCTCCGAGAGCTGCCGAAGCGGATGTGCCCTGCCTGTCCCCAGGTAGTCTCTCCACGGCATTGGAGGATGCCAGGATATGCGGGGACAGGACTGGTGGCTTCTTCCCCAGGACTGCTCTGGCCCTCCTCATCCTCACCCTCGTGGCTGGGCGATGCTCCCTGCCCAGCTGGAAGCCACCTCGTGCCTCAACAGAGAGGAGCTCCAAGTGCCAGCTCCCCACCGCAGAGCTCTGCGCTGCCACGTCTGGCCTTATCACGGCTCTAATTGGCATCAGTGCCCGTAATCTCAGCCTCCAGCTGTTTGCTGTGTCTAGGGAAGGGGAGAAAGCACTCCAGGGAATTAATTTTAACGATAAGCGCAGCGAACTCTGTAGCCCGGGCTCAGCCCAGCTGTTCCAGGTGTGCAGTGCCAGCACAGCACGGCAGGTCCCGACGGGCGCACACGTGGTCC
>NW_009731611.1:0-3940 GCF_000703405.1 Apaloderma vittatum | reverse complement strand
CTCCCGACGGCCGCACAGCTGCTGGGGCTTCATTTCGGCTGCGTCCCTCTGGATTTTGTCAGGGACCCGAGAGGGCATCCCTTCCAGGTGAACGAGAATGGGCTTTGTGAAGACGAGGGTGGGAGGAGGCGTGCCTTTCCCTGCCCGCCTTGCCTTGGCACTTCTCCCCTCACCCCGGGAGGTTTTTCATAACGAGTGTCTCTAATAAGCTCACTGATGTTTTAAAGCCAGTAAGGGCTCCTGAACCAGATTCATTTGACCTGCCCTGCCACGCAACCCCTTGTATTTCGCCAGGTTACCCCTGCGTGAGATCAATTACGCGGCTCACTCTGAAGCCAGGCATCCACAAAAACATCTGGTTTTGCTTCTGGGCTAACAGAGATGAAAAATCCAGCCCTTCTTTCTGCAGTTCCACCCCCACAGCTAACCACGTTTGACATCTTAGGTGGATTGATCATAACTTGCCAGAAAGTTAAATGTCAAAAGATCTGTTCGGTGTGTACATGAATCTTTGCAGCTTCTTGGAGGGGGACTCGGGGAGCCTGGAAAGCCAAGAGAGCCGCGCCATCCTCGTCCCTCTCTTGCCAAGGTTAACCTGAAAGGCAGGATGCTGCCTCTGCCTCTTTTATCGCAAATGCGTGGCGGGATTGCAAGGCAGGATGACGGGCTTGGCTGCGGATGAGACTTTCACAGATAAGTGCTCAGCTAAACGCATCAAATAAAAGGAACAAGATTGGCCTTAAAAGCTATTTTCCTTCCTTTGTTCTGAACCTGAAGATAGCCCCAGTGATGTGTCGCCCAGCTGTCAGGGCAACTATTCAACAGCTGAGTTCAAGCAAATCCCTGCCAAAACTTTAGCAGGTAATTCCATTCTCCTTTTCTATCTAAAAATCCAGTGCCTCGAGTATAAAAAAACTCTGGTGATAAAAGTTCTGTGCCTGTCTTTTGGGAGATTCTGAGAGCTGTCTCACCTGGTGACTTTCCTGACCCTTTTAACTGGTTTGCAGTCAAATCCTCCAATAACTCATCCCGGGATGTCTTGGCGGGGGGGGCAGCTCCTCCTGGCTCCGTGGCTGGGGACCAGCTTTCAGCTGCAAACCAACCGTGCTGCTCATTTTCCTGCGTTTCTCTTAAAACATGCTCCAAAACACACCAAAAAGGCAGATCCTGGGCTGTATTTTCATTTTGCACAAGAAACGGAGGCTCTCCTGGTGCTGCCATGACCTGGTCTGGCTCGTGGGGGCTGGAGGGCAGTGACCGTGACGTTGAGCTCGCTAGCGAAGCGTTTGCGTGCCGCAGTCACAGCTGCACAGTTGCGAAGGAAAGGCAGTTTCCTAAGAGGTTCTGGGCCCCAGAGCTTCATTTCCTTGCACCTGACAAGCACTGGTAAGGGTTTACGTAGAGATTCCATCTCTTTTCTGATGGAGTAGCTGGGGGACCAGTCTGCTGGTTTACAAGGGGGGAAACTGAGGCAGGGCTTTATGTGAGGCTGGGGTGTCCATGCTGGCAAAGGTGCTGCTGTTAGACTCACAGAATCACTAAGATCTCTGAGATCATCAAGTCCAACCACCAACCCAACACTCCCATGACCACTAAACCGTGTTTAGAAGTGCTACTCTTACGTGTTTTTTGAATGCCTCCAGGGACGGGGACTCCAGCACTGCCTTGTTCATACCTTGTGTCTTCAAAGCATCTACTGAGGACAGAAAACAATGGTTTTTTTCTGACAAAAAGAGCAGCTACGGGTGGCTTTCACAGCCTCTCCACCCACCTGCCCTGAGCCCGCAGGCTGTCACAGTGTGGCGGCAGGACCAGGACACTCCGTGAGAGGCACATCCAAGCAAAAAAGGTTTGTTCAAATCCACCGACCTCATCCGACGCTCTCCAAAAGTCGTCTTCAAGCATTCACTGCCCATCACTTCGACCAATGACCGGGTTCTTTGTAATCTGTTTTCCTTGCAGTGCCATGAGATGATTTCTCTGCACATGTTCATGTATCACAGACCTTCCCTCTCCTCTGCTAGGACAGTTCTTACCCAAGAAGGGGATTGTGGCTGATGTTTATACCTGCCAACAGAAGAAAAATGGTGCTTTTCTGCTGGCCTTTGGGGTTTGCAATGAAAGAGCTGTCCTAATTAATGCTTTGCCTGGCTGCTCTTCTTTGGAACTCTGAAGACTTTTCCACATTAGTTTAATCCACTCCAGGATTAAACTGGTTTAGGATTATGGCACTGTTAGTCTGGACTAAGGGCTTCCACACTGAGAATAAAGAGTCGTTCTGCACTAACCCACAGGGAAAAATCAAGGTAATGAATATAAATTAACTGTGCAAGTGGATTAGACAAATGACATTAGTCCCCGCGGGAGGGCAGAAGGCCCGCAGTCACAATTCGATCCTGCTCTCTTTGCTGCTCTGGTAATTCAAATGTGCATAAATTAAGAGTATTCCACCCACACAGAATTTTGGTGCAGTTTCATTAATGTACTTCAGGGTGTCCTTTGGCTAATTTGAGCTGATTTCTTAGAGTAAAAGGGCTCCAGTAAAAGTGGTTCCTCGGTACCAGCTCCTCGCTGAATGAAGGTGGTGCCAACAGTGAGGTTCTAGGGATCAGCCACCAAAACAGCAAAGCTGTGACCAGGTGATGGAAACCACTGAGCAAACTCGCGCTGTCAAGACATACAGGCTTAAAAAACACTCGTTTGGTCTTTGCACACAGCTTTAAGTGCACATCAAAGCTGGGTTGGTCTTACCTCTTACACTGCTGAAGAGAACGCTGTGTGAGACTGCAGCCAGAGCTGGAGTTGAGATATGTGACACAATTTCTCCCCGTATCTCCAAGTGCCCAGAGGTCTAGCGCAGAAACAAGCAAGTGCTGCTGGAGCAGCTCAGGTTGCTCTTTAGTGCCCTGACTTCTTGTCACTCTCCATTTAAAAATAGGCAGCGTTTGCCATTTTTCTGAACTTCTGGACACCTCGTGGTCCTTTGAGCGCTCTCGGAGATCAAAGCTAACAGCGCTGATTTCTCTAATCACTGCTCCTGTCACTGCTTTGAGTCTCCTGGGGAAAATACCTTCAGGCCAGGCTGAGCGGAAATAACCTTCTGCTCTAACCACTTGCTCACCTGGTGGTGTTTCTCCCCTCTTTGCGAGAGTCCAGCCAAGACCCAAAAGTCCTTTGATCCACCACAATGTGCCTATGGGGCCGGTGCCTCTGCTACTCCCGAGTCACGGACACGTGGTCAGGCTCACGCCAAGGAAGACCTTATGTCCAACACACAGAAATCTCACTGCGGGAGACACAGTCCTTGCGGTTTATCTTCCCACTTTGCCACTTCTACAAGAGGAGTCACTCAACAGCCCAACACGTGCCTGCAAAAAAGTCAAGCGACTCATAAGCCCAGATAAAAGAATAAAATATAAAACCAAAGCAAAAAAAAAAACAAAACAAAAACAACCGACTAACAAAACAACGTTAAAACATGACACTGCAAAGTCTTTTCATCATTTTTAGCTCTGAAGGAAATGTGCTGTTTCTGCACCACTCGCAGAGCGACTGATGTCCGCATATGGACCAGCGACACACTTGACCCTGGACCTGGCAGAGGGTGCCAAACCCAAGAAGAAATTTTAGCCGTGTCGGTGCAGAACTGCTCTTCTCCTGCCCAGGAGACGACACGAAGCCTAATCCTGCGAGGAGGCGATTGCTCCACGGCAGGAGGAGGAGGAGGGCTGGGGTAAATCAGGCATTGAAGGGCAAGGCGTCAATCCCCGTTTTTTTCTTTTTTTTTTTTTTTTCCGCTGTCGGCAAACCCCCTGCCCGCCGGCACTCGGCTCGGCAAGACGAGCAGGGGCCGGTCCCACGAAGAGCATCCCCGGAGGAGGAGGAGGAGAAGGAGGAGGATGTCTCCTCCTCCAGGGCTGGACTCTGGGGTCCCCGAGGC
>NW_009731610.1:2508-4369 GCF_000703405.1 Apaloderma vittatum | reverse complement strand
AAGAGGTCTGGTATTTTTTAGGTTGAGAAAGTGTCTGCTTATGTCCCAACACCTCACAAACCTGCATTTTTACCTGGCCAATGGCAAGAGGGATGCTGCAGCTGACGGTGGGCAGCAGGAGCTTTGCAAGCTTGTGCAGCGGGCTGGGACTTCCCAGCACAGCTCTGTAAAGCAGCGAGTTGGGGAAGCCCCATCGCACCAGCGGAAACAGCTTTGTAGAGGTGCCACAGAGGAGGTCAAAGCTCATTCCTGATGGGGAACAACATCTCCAGCAAATACTGAAGGAGCTTGAGGATATTGAAGGCAGGGAGGCGCTTGGTAAGGGGGACAGTCCGGGGCTTAATCAGGAGTGGATGAGACCATGAATCATGGTCGAGGAGACTGAGGAGCAAGGAGAGGAAGGGACTGGCTGTTCCACCATCACCCTGTTCCCGGTGCTGATGATCCAGTGTTGGAGAGGAGCTGGGTGTGAGGAACCCTGGGGACATTTGCCAGGTCCTGGGTGGCTTTCCCTAGTAAAAAGCCCATAAAGAAAAGTTGGCATCAGGCACTAGAGCTATGTTTTACTTTCACACCTCTGCTGTTATTTTCACGGGAGAATTTCTGAGGAGGAAGCTTGTAAACACTTCCCACCAAAGCCTCTGTCTGTCTTTGGCAAGTCTTGTGTTAAAGGCCCAGCGGGGAAGAGGCAGAGGGAGTTTCCCTTGGTGCAGAGGAATGTCAACTTGGCTGTTTAAGTAAGCAGGAAAGGGTGAAACTCCTGAGAATAGAGAATTGTGAGATCTCGGCTTTTTTTTTCTAATCCTTTCCAATTCACTTATCATACTGAAACTGCAGACCCTGCATCAGAGGGCTTGAAACACCAACGTCTACGTTAAACATCCAACTGCCAGGAGCTGACCTTGAATTTTGGTGCTACAGCCTGCTCCTCTGCCCCAGGCCTATTGTAGACTAATTCCAGGTGTCCAGGAAAACCGACACTACAGCATTTGTGTGGCTGTTACACACCCGTGATGTGTAGCTGTTATGTGGTGCAACTCAGCGTGCTAGATGTCCTGGTGTAGAGGACTGCTATAAGATATCTTGACCGGTCTGGGCCTTTTCCGAACCAAAATTGGCCGCAGCTGCCTACCTGGTGCCTGTGTTTGTGCAGAGCTGACTCACCACTGTTCTGAGCCAACTGCCCTGTCAGTGGCCTGGCAGAGGTGTGGGGGCAGGCAGGGCTTGGAGCTACGGCTGCAAAAACAAAGAGGTCGAGCCAGGAGAGGGAGAGGTAACCCCTTCAAAGGCCCCACCGTGCAATAGACCCATTCTCAGTCATTTTCTTCAAGGAGTAAACAACAGGGTGGGGCAGGGACTTGTCTGTATAAAAGGTGATAACCCTGGGAGTTAGGTGTGTTCTTGCTCCCCACGAGAGGGTTGCTGTGGTCATCACAGGATCCAAGGGTGGTTGCAAGGAGGATGGCACCAGGAGGCAGCTCTTTCTGGCCAAGGAGACACCTATTTGTGACCTGACGTGGCTGCTCTGTGAGTGCTGATGGCTGGACTCCATCAGCGGAGATCCCAGGGTCTGGAAGGCACCAGCAGCTCTGTTTGTTCCTGATGGCATGATGCTCTCCCTGCCACCAGGACAGGCCTTTTCACCCTTGAGTTAAGCCGGCATCACAAAGAGTGCATTTACCAAAGAGCCTGGAGGGCACTGGTAAGGAACTGGAAACATCTGTGATGGGAAGTGGTACAGTGTGCCTAATTAGGGTGTAAAAGGCCACGGCCGCCCAAAGCCTCCCTGGTGTAGGTAGGGAGAGCAGCTGGGCCCTGCTCAGTCTGGAGGGGGGAGGAAAGGAGAGGAGCGACAGCTGCC
>NW_009731610.1:1908-2213 GCF_000703405.1 Apaloderma vittatum | reverse complement strand
GCTGCAAGCAGCGAGGCCGTCTGCAGCGGCGGGTTGCCATGGCACAGGCGCAAACAGGCTCCCTCAGCCCTGTCTGAGTCACCCGGGGAGGAAATCACCCCAGATGACACACCACACACCACACGGCGCTGAAGACGGCAATGCGTGAGCCCGGGAACAAGGGGAGTGAAAGCCAAGGAGCTCTTTCCAGGAGGAGCATCCCTGGCCTCTCAGTGCCCACCCGAGCCTTCCTTCCTCCTTGTGGCGTCCCTCCAACTGCTGGGGCCACCTGCAGCTTCGCTTCTCCCAAAACTGCCCTGGAGGAG
>NW_009731610.1:1547-1859 GCF_000703405.1 Apaloderma vittatum | reverse complement strand
CTTCTGGAGGCCTCTTGGCACCTCACAGGTGCACACGGTGACATCAAAGTGGTGTGCTGACATCTTTTCCATCTCTTGGGGGACTTGAGACAGGGGAGATGATGGTGGCCAGGGTACAGTGAGGCAGGGGCTCTGCTTCCACAGGGTGAAATCACCATCCCTGCTGTGACAGCACACTGGGTCCCTCACGTCATTACCTCCTTCATATGTCCGCAGCACGAGGCCCCACCACTGCAGCAGGAAACCATTGCCTTCCCATCGGCTTCTCCCACCCTGGGAAAACCGCCCAGGCAGCCAGCAGAGCAGATAAGT
>NW_009731610.1:347-1491 GCF_000703405.1 Apaloderma vittatum | reverse complement strand
GGGATTTGCCGCCCGGTGTCCAACTCGCCCATGGCCGGGCGCCAACCCTCCGCAGAGCCAGGCGTCCCGTGTCAGCTGCGTGTCAAGGGAGCTGTGGGGCTGGGGAGCAGGGAATGTCCGCCGGGAGGGCAGCCAGCCTGGCTCCGGGGTGGGATGGAGAGGTGGCACGGGGGCTCTCGGCGTGCCAGGATGGTGTCCTTCCCAGCTGCTGCTCTTGCAATGGGTGATGATGCTCGCTGGCTGGGGGCTGGGGCCTTGGCCAGGGGCTAGAAGGCCAGGGGGGGGGGGGGTGGGGAGTTTTTTTTACCAGTGCGTGCACTGGGTGCTGCAGGAGAGGCCTTATATCAGCAGCAGCAAAGGAGGCAGCTGCCCTGGGGACAAAAGGCCCAGACAGAGGAATGTGTGTGGGGACAAGGATGGCTTTGAGCGGGGTTTATGGAATGGTCAAGAAAACACAGGAAATTGGCTCCAGCTGAAGGTCCTCCTGCCTGGAGACTGCAGTGGGGATGGGAAAATAGACAAGCAATGTGTCACGGAGGAACCAGACAGCGCCCGATAGCAGCAAGGTATGGAAAGCCAAGAAGGATGCCAAAGACAGCAGCGGATTATCCATGTGCGATAAGGCTCCGGTCAATAAAAAAATGACTTCATGGGCTGTTGGGAACCAAAGGCAAGGAACCATATGGAGATGCCAGACCTCAGCAAAGGAGTGGATAGAGATTGCTGAGCTAGACCTGGACGAGGGATAAGGAAAATGCTTTCCAGGCTATTAGGAAAGAAGGAGGATGTGAGACAACAGCTGCTAGAGAAAATATTTTAAAACTCATTAAGCCTGGATAACTCACACCCAAGGGTCCTTTCAGGGCTGGCTGGAGCAGCGGCCAGGATCTACGGGACTGGGAGAGCACTAATGCAGAAGATTGCTGAGCTAGACCTGGACGAGGGATAAGGAAAATGCTTTCCAGGCTATTAGGAAAGAAGGAGGATGTGAGACAACAGCTGCTAGAGAAAATATTTTAAAACTCATTAAGCCTGGATAACTCACACCCAAGGGTCCTTTCAGGGCTGGCTGGAGCAGCGGCCAGGATCTACGGGACTGGGAGAGCACTAATGCAGAAAGGGCCATGCTCCCCAGCACAGCGGT
>NW_009731610.1:0-323 GCF_000703405.1 Apaloderma vittatum | reverse complement strand
GTGCAAAAGCAGTTCACGTTAGCAAGCAGGGCCTTGCTGAAGATCTCGTCAGACCGAGGCAATTTCTCTCCTCATTCCAGGCAGCCATTTGGCTGTGAGAGGCCATTCCGTAGCTAGAAGGAATTTCACATGTCATTTCACGGTGTTCAGATGTTGGAAAGGGAAAAAACAGGGAAAAGTATCGTGCCACATCCAGAGATAGCGCATTAAATGGGTTATGCACTGGGTAACTGGTCAAGGAACCACCCGTGGGGGTTTCAAGCAGGTCTTACGTCCAGGCCCGGGCAGGTTCAGGGGGATTCCCATGGAGCAGACCAGTCTCC
>NW_009731609.1:933-1178 GCF_000703405.1 Apaloderma vittatum | reverse complement strand
CAAAGGACCACTGGCAGTCCCTTCCCTCCATGCCCACTCCCTGCTATGGGGCCTCTGCCTTTCTGCAGGGCAACAAGATCTTCGTCCTGGGTAGGTGCTTCTGGGGTGAGCTGAGCATCCCCCTGGCACCCCTGTCCTCTCCCTCTACTGCCTCCGCTAACCAGGGAGCAACCTGGTGCACCCCAGGGTGGCGCCGTGCTGCCCTCCCACCCCAGCACTGCAGCCAGCAGGGCCCATCCTGCTCG
>NW_009731609.1:278-808 GCF_000703405.1 Apaloderma vittatum | reverse complement strand
AGCCGCCGCGCCTTCGCTGCCTGTGCCATGGCCGATGGTGTGGTCTTCAGCCTGGGTGGGCTGCAGCAGCCGGGGCCCCACAACTTCTATTCCCGTCCGCACTTCGTCAACACCGTGGAGATGTTCGATCCCATGCACGGTGAGCTCTGTGTCCCCATGAGGGGTGGGTACAGGTCCAGGATGTCTCCCCCATGGGACATGGTTCATCTGGGCTGTGAGCATCATCCCTTAGCACTCACCACAAGTCCTGCCCTGCACTCCCTAGCCCCAGGGAGCCATTAGGCTGGGGCTGTCCTGGCCTCCCTGTGTGGAGAGGAGCTTTGGTTGCGCAAACCTCCGGCCCGCTGTTGCGTGGGCAAGGGCCAGCCGTGCCATCCGCATGAGAGAGAAGAGAGCTGACTTCATAGCCGGCTGCCTGGGAGGAAGAGTGGTAGCCGTGGGTGGCCTCGGTAATGCCAGGGGTAGGGGCGTGGACGTGTTCTTGTCCCTATCCTTTGTGGCACATCAGTGACCTGTGCGGCAGCAGGGAG
>NW_009731609.1:0-214 GCF_000703405.1 Apaloderma vittatum | reverse complement strand
CGGTTGTCCCTCCCGACAGGCTGCTCCCACTGAGCCGCTTGTCCCTTTCACCTCCAGCCAGGCTCTCCCCAGCTCACGTGCAGCATGCCGGGCTCGCACAGCCCACGAGCCCTGCCACGCAAGGCTGCAGCACCACATCCCTCTCCCAGGAGAGCTTGGGAAAGGTTAGTGCTGTCACTCAACAGCAGGGATGCAGCAGGAAGAGCTGCCTGGG
>NW_009731608.1:0-726 GCF_000703405.1 Apaloderma vittatum | reverse complement strand
AGTGCACCCTCAGCCAGTTTGCTGACAAAACAAAGTTGTGAGGTGTAGCTGACATGCTGGAGGGCAGGGATGCCATCCAGAGGGACCTTGACAGGCATGAGAGGTGGGCCCAGGCCAACCTCATGAAGTTTAACAAGGCCAAGGGTAAAGTCCTGCATCTGAGTCAAGGCAATCCAAAGCAGATAAAGGCTGGGCAATGAGTGGATTGAAAACAGTCCTGGGGAGAAGGATTTGGGCATGTTTGTGGATAATAAGATCAATGTGATCCAACAGTGTGCGCTTGTGGCCCAGAAAGCCAACTGTATCCTGGGATGCATCAAGAGATGTGTGACCAGCAGGTTGAGGGAGGTGATTTTGCCCCTCTGCTCTGCCCTTGTGAGACCCCGCCTGGAGTACTGCGTCCAGCTCTGGAGCCCCCAACACAAGGAAGACATGGAGCTGTTGGAGCGAGCCCAGAGGAGAGCTATCAAGATGGTCATAGGGATGGAACACCTCTCCTGTGAGGACAGGCAGAGAGAATTAGGCTTGTTCAGCCTGGGAAAAGAGAAGGCTCTGGAGATATCTTATAGCAGCCTTCCAGTACCTGAAGGGGGCCTACAAGAAGGCTGGGGAAGGACTTTTTACGAGGGCCTGTAGCGACAGAACGAGGGGTAATGGGTAGAAGCTGGAAGACCACAGTTTTAGATTAGCTATAGGGAAGAAATTCTTTACCCTGAGGGTGATGAG
>NW_009731607.1:0-6313 GCF_000703405.1 Apaloderma vittatum | reverse complement strand
CGGCTGTGCAGGCAGTGAAGGTGGATGGGACACCGCAGCTCCAGCAGAGTCTGGAAAGCAGAGGGAGAGCTCATTTAGGGACAGGGAGTCACCTACAGGCAGACAGCCCTTCTGCTAGGCACCCAGCCCGCCGCTGCAAAAGTCCCAGAGCAGCACCCACCCATACCAGACAGACCCAGACCTCCATGCCTATGGCTCCCAATGGGGAGCCCAAACTTGTCCCCCACTGCCTGCCAGCAGAGCATTTGCCACCTGCCTCCTACAGAGACAAAGCGTTTGTCTTGCTCTGCTAAGTCCTGTGTTGCCGACCCTCGTCTTCCTCACCTGCTGGCACAGGCGCAGCCTGGCTGCTCTGCATCTTCTTCAGGCTGTCCAGGAGCGAGTTGCTGCTCTCCGAGGCAGAAGCTGTCGAGGCAGGTGCAGATGCCAAGGAAGTCATGGCGAATGCCAGCGGCCCGGACACGGGTGTAGTCTCTGCAGTGGTGCTGGGAAGCACGTCTACTGAGAAAGGGCAACAAATCAGGAACTGCAACTCGCTGTATGGGGCTACCCCTTAGCATCCCCAGCAGATAAACAAACAGCTCCAGTCCCAAGGAATGTCACCCAACAGCCGGGGGACTCTGGGGCATGAGTTCTTCTGAGTCTGAAGGCACTAAGAGCATCCTCAGACTCGAGGACCAGGCAAGATTGGCCCAGGAGCTTCCCCAGCCTGCACCAGAGACACCGCCAGCCCCGGGTTTCTACACCTTTCCACTCCCTTCGTGTTCCCAGTCTGCCCTTACCAGTCTTATCCTCCAAGACTTTGTTGAACCACTGCAATGCTGCCTTCTTCTCCGCGTCCAGGTCCTCCGACGTGATGGAGTAGCCCAGCTGAGGTGGTGGGGGCTGCCAAGAAAGAGCAGCAGCTTAGCCCCTTCTCAGGGAAGCCAGCAGAGCCTCTCTGAACCGGTGGTGAAGGCTGGCCGTCGCAAGACCCGTGAAGCAGGTGGTTCTGCCACAGCACGCTACCGCGGAGCTCCGATCCCCGTTCATTTTTGGCCCCCGGCTTGGCGCTGAGGGCACGGCAGGCCTTCCCCAGGCCATTACCTGGTCCGGCAGCAGGCAGCACAATCACGCACAGCCCACCAGACACTGGGGCTGGGGATAGCGTCACTTCCCACTCGGCCAAGGACGGGGCCTCCTTCCTGAGGGCAGGCAGGTCAGTCTCCCCCCAGCCCTGCAGAAATTGCAGTGAGCACATTCTATCGCCAGAGGAGGGCAAAAGGGGCTGTGAGACAGCGACGTACCAGCGCCAGCTGGTCCCCCCGGCGAGACGACAGCAGTGGGATCTTCCGCTTGCGCTTCCCGCTGCTCCCCGACGCGGACGGCGGGCTCAGGGAATTCTGCTTCTTCTGCACCGGAGTCTCCGCTGCTACAAAAGGAGACAAGTCAGGACCAGCTCCAGGCAAAGGAGGCATTTGGTTTGTACCAACAGGGCTGTCCCTTCTGGTTCCTCTCTGGATGATCCATCTCAGACGGCAGAGCCCAGAGCATGGCTCTAAGTTGGGAACAGGGCTGTGATGCCCTAGAAGAGCAGCTAGCCTGGGGCAGTCTGTTACAAGAGCCTTGTGGGGCTTTGCAGGGCAGTGGACCCCTCCCACCTCTACCAATGGTCCCTGCACGCTGCTTACCCAAACCACAAATCACACCCTCTCTGTGAGCCACATCTAGTGCTGTGCCATGGGACCCTATCTGCGACCTGCACAAACATTTCCTCTCCATTTCAGCTGAGGAAGCGTCGGAGTAAGTTCAGCCTAAAATGAGATCAGGATGCTACGTGTAGCACAGATCTTGCCCAGCTGGACCCCATCAAATATCTGGGCTGCCACCTGGGCTCATGCCGTCTTGGAGGCTGGTGTTCCCCCTTGCAAGCAGCTCCCAGGTACATACTAGCAGACCAACACTGTCAGCACCCCTTGCTTATCACCTCAAAATCCCTTTAAGGGCAGTCGCTACCAGCAAAAGTGCCAGTGCTTTGGGACCAGCATGTTCCTAGTTTCCAGGTGGCATTTCAAGCCAATGCCACCTGCAGACCTCAGCTACTTCCTGCTTGCTGGCACTGGTGGCCCATCCAAATCGGGCACAGAGCTGGGGCCCACCAGCTCTCACCTTTCTCTGTTTGTAGCTCTTTGTCCGATTTCACTGGAGTGGAAGCATTGGAGCGATGTGACTCCTCTTCCCTGCACAAGTAGGAGAAAGACAGTTATGGTCAACCCCAGGCTCAGCCCCATCCCCAGGGAGCAGGACGAGATCGAACACGCTAAGGACTCCCTCCAGCATCTGCGGTGCATTTCTTTGCCTCTGCCAAACAACAGACCTCAGCACAATGGCCTTGCCATTACTGCACCAGCCTGAAAGCAGCTCCAGGCAGAGCAGCTGCTCTCCTTTCCTCAGGAGCCCAGCTTGGTGGGGTGGCCAAGCCCGCACACTCTCCACAGGACAAGTCAGCCTCAGGGTAGCAGCCAGGGGTCCCAGACAGGAGCTGCTGCCCCTCACAGGTCCCTGGCATGAACCTACCCTGTCATCACAGTGGGTGGTTGTGTTGGTTTTAGTTCTGACATAAGCTCAGGTCCTTCTCTGAGTTGGAAGAGAGAAGAACAAGGGCCAGTCCTCTGAGGCAGGTACTGAAATACAACCCTACTGTAGCTCCTGCAAATTGATTTTGAGGAGACGGTAGAAATTGGGGCCTGTCTCTTCCCAGTGTTTCAGCAACCGGCAACACAGGCCATGCCAGTGCCCGAAGGAAAAGGAAATGTTGCCTTTGAGCCCTTAAATCTCTAACCCAGCCTGGGAGCAGGGCAGGGATGGTGCAGCTCCTTGCTGCTGCCAGGACTGCGGAGTAACAAGGGATCAGGGATGCCAATAGACACAACAATGGGGTTTCCAGGCCGGTGGGGGACTCGGCAGCCATGTCTCAGAAAACGGCCTGGACTGCCCTGGCTCTGGTGGAGAGTGGGACTCTGGCACTGGGATGGCTGGGAAGGTGACTGCTCTCTTTGCGGCTGGCATTGCCAAGTGGGTGACTCGTTACCTGGCTTTTTTGAGAGGCCAGTCCGGTGTCTGGGGGCGGGAAGACGCAGGGCTGGACAGCGGGGACACGCTGACACCACTTCTCTTCCGCAGCTGGAATGCAGAGACACCAGCAGTAACTCAGTACCAGAGCCGACAGAGAGCACAGCCTCTCACCTTCCTGCTCGCCCACAGATCAGATCCCATCTCCCAGAGCCACTCCTGCTTCAGTACTGCTGAACTTCCCTCCACATTCCGTGGAGCGCAAAGTTTGGCCACCAAAAACTGAACCTGCTCTGGGAACAAGCAACCTCCAGGCTCGTTATAGTCTAGCGAAGAGGATGGGGAGGGAGGACACTGATGGTCAGATGCTGGCTCTTGGCCTCATGTGGCACAGGAAAAGGCTGCCCGGCTGCCTCAGTCACCCTCACACGCACAGGTATGCTCTGGCAGGGCAGATCCCCTCCCTCCCTGGAGCTCAGAGTGGACAGATCACACCTCAAAGACTCACCCCAGTCAGAGGAAATCTTCCCCCACAGAGAGCGCAGAGCTCCACTAGCCAGTGCTATGTCCCACCATCACACCTGCAAGCCTGGCCCAGGATGTGAGCAGCGTTTTACTACAGCTCAGCAGCTGCTGGGGGGGACCTCAACCGAAGTGGGAGCACAGGGCTCTGATACTTGCTGACTCCAGATGAAAAGGTGGACTGCCCAACCCCCGGGGAGATGAAACTGCTCGGCGGAGCCATGCTGGAGCCTCCCCACAGTGCCCACTGCCAGGCATCCAGCAACACTACGCTATTCTCACGAGCCCAGTGTTTTGAGTCACGCGGGACAATCCCAGAGGCCCCGGCTGGAGCTGTACGAGCTGGCGATGGCGTTACGGATGGAGCTGGGGATCCCGCCAGCGAACGTATTGTTGAGGGAGCTCATGGAAGAGGTACGGGACCTCTTGTTTGAACAGTCATCTGCGCAGTGAGGGACAAGGCCCCTCTTCAGAGAGCCAGGCCTAGAGGAGGTTAAAGAAGATTTTTTGAGCTTCCCACCATGCTTCCCACAGGTCCTTTAAATGCAGTGCAGGCAGAGGCTTTTTTGACCCCCCGACCCCTCCAGCTCAGAGCAGTTGCTTGTGGCCCAGTGGGCACTTACTTGGGTATGAGAGAGGCAGGGGCACCGTTGGCAACCAGCGGCTCAAACGCAGACTGCCCACTTCCACTGCTGTCGTGGCGCCTGCAGGAGAGAGGGCAGGAGGCTGTGGCAGTGTGGAGGCAGCAGAGGCAGGGGCTGCCCTCCCGGCCTCAGAAGACTCCTTCCAGGCGGGTTTGGCACTGAGGAAGCATAAACTTCGCTTTTTGCTTGTCACCCAATACCCAAGGACAGAGGTTTTCCCCATCCACATTCTGCTGCAGATTTTCTCTCCACCGGGGTCCTGTCCTCGCTGACCTTCACCCCAAGCTGCCTCCTCCCAAGCACCAGCAGCTCCACAAGCTGCCTGCTGGGCAGAGTCATTTTGTTGTAACAAAATCTTTGCTCAAATCCATTATTTTCAACTGAAACATTTCAAGGGGTTTCAGCAGCTCATTTCTGGAACAGACCCGAACTCCAAAGCTCAGATCTCCCACCTCTCCCTAGCCAGTGCCCTGGACTAAGTCAGGAAGCGAATCCCCCTTCCCACAACAATTCAGCAAAGATCTGAAGCTTGAAAGCCTTAAAGCAAATGCTGCTGCGAAGCAGAGCCGGAGGTGTACGATCAGTTCCGTCACTTAGCCCAAGCACGCCAACTCCGTCGCACAAGTGATCCTGCGCTCTCCAGCTGACGCAACCTCCTTTCTGCCCTCAAAGGTCACGGGATTTTCTGCCTATAAGCGCTCCTCATGCTTGCCAGACATTAATGCCTTCAAAACTGGCTTTCGTGGCAGAGTTGCATACTGGTAACATTAAAAAAACAGAATAAAGAAATTAAGAAAACCTCAATCCTGTTTGAGTACCCATCCTGCTGGTGTCACGCACGGCTCTTGCAGGGCTCAGATTCACCAAGCCGAGGCAAGGGTTCAAAGGTAGATGGGAATTCAGTGATGGAGAAGAGGATGGCGTGTCCTGCCGCAGCAGGAAGGCAGCTGGCGGTTCCCTGTGAACCTCCGCTCATCCTGCTGCGCTCTCAGGGCCACACCAGCAGCCAGACAATGCGCCCGGGCACTGCCCAAGCCATTCTTCTGCAGTTTCTCAGTTGCCCTGCTCAAGCTCAGGCAGGCAGCCTCAGCAGGAGCGGTAGGAGGCAAACGGCCTCCACGTGCACAAGTAGAAGGGTGTAAAAGAGAAGAACGGTGAGGCACCGCTGTGCCTGGGCAGTCAGAAAGGCTCTGGCAAACCTTAGCGTCCAGGATTTACGCTTTGTCCTCCCCAGAGCGCTGGCAAAGACTCTGCACCCTCATTTCTTGGGAGCTGGAAATTGCTGACCTTGACTAACAAAAGCAGAAGACAATCTCTCCAGCTTACCCCTATGTTTTTACCTCTTTTTGCTAGCTACAGCACACAAAGGAAGCACACAGAACTTTTAAAGCACGATGCTTCCACCTGGGGCTCTAAGACGTATGGCTCCCATCTCTCCTGGAAGCCTGGGGCTGACTGAAGGGTGGAAGTGATAAGCTTATGGTAGACACCAGCATTTCACTCCCAGTCTCCTCCGTCTCCAAACCCCTGTGATGACAGAGGGTGCTTCCCTAATCTACATCCCAGCCTCTCCCAACCCCAGCAATGCAGGGGAACACACCTGACCCACGAGCTCACCCACACAAATCACCTAAACCACATCCCTTTGATCTCAAGGACAAAAAGAACTCTCGGAGGCCTTCCCGACAGAGCCCAGAGGGCCAGGTGATGGGGCGTGCTTCCGTTCCGCGGTTCAATTCCCACAGCGCTTTTCCAACCCAGGCTCCTGCTCGCACCGAGTCACGTCCCGTTTGTCACCACCGAAGCGCTAACCCCATTTACGACCTGGACTGCGGGCTTATTACCTTCTCTTGCTCTCCTGATCGTTCCCAAACGCCTGATCCTCCTCCTCCTCCTGCTCCACGGCCCTTTTCCTGCTCTCCTTGATGGCGTTCAGCACCGTGCTCTTTCGCACATGGGTCCGCGCTGTTGTCGGCCGGGAAGGCCACGGGTGACATCAGCTGCTCCAGGCTGCCGGGCCAAGCGAAGCGTTGGTGAGCAGGGATCCCCAGAGCGCGATATCCCCCGGCCCGGTGCCCCGGCTGCTCCCCGGTAAG
>NW_009731606.1:19189-24446 GCF_000703405.1 Apaloderma vittatum | reverse complement strand
TCCAATCTGTGGGAACCTCACCAGACTTCCACGACTTCTCAGATATGACCTGATCTTAAATACACTTCCCCCTCCTCCTCTCTGTCTTCCTGGCTACCTCCTCCCCACCGTCCATGCAAGAGGGACAGGGGGTGGGGGGTGCAGTCCATCTGGCCATTACTTGTCTTCCATGGCAGTTCTTCATTGAGAAAGAGGGCTCCTCACAGTGTCTCCTTCATGCTGTGTGGTGTCCATCTCACAGGAGGCAATCCTCTTCATCCTTGTGAGTCCATTGGGACTATGGGTCACTTTGGGCATGTCCCGCACTCATACTCAGTCTCTCTTCCCTCTCTCATGGAGCTCTACATGTACTGATGCATCCTGGATGTTTTCACCACTGTCAATCCCCTCAACTGGAAGGTAATCACCTTCCTGCCATTTCAACCACCGTGGGGCTCCAGGGAGAGCTCTGGTGACCTCTTTCTCCTTCTCTGCTGGGACCCTTCTCCCCTTCTTTCTACTCAGAACCATGTTCCTTTGTTCTCCTCTCATCTCCCTCTCCTCCAGCAGGAAAAAAATATCTCCAGCACAAAGACAGGACAGATCAAGACAAGATGAAACCAGAAGAGACAGAGAACAACGGGGTCGCCTCTTAAATATCTTCATGGCAACAGTGCTGACTGGCCTGGCTCTGGACAGAGGTGGCACCAACTCCTGCCTGGGGCTACGGGAGGCTCTCGAAGTTTTGCAGGAGTCATCCCACACAGCTCTACACTCACTTCCCAAAAATCCCACCAGATTCAACCCATGACAACTTTTGATGCCAATATAAAGTTTCTGACACTGTAGTAGAAACAGGAGTATTTTGCCAAGTGTAATGTATAAAGTTTGCAGGAAGAAGAAAAAAAAATGTTATGTTGAGACTTGAACTTCTCAATAGGATAGCCCAAACCTCCTAGCAACTTACCCCTGTGGGAGAGCTATAAATGGCCATGGTCTGCACCAGAAGAAGCCATTTTTGACAAAAACAAAACACTGGAGCTTTGATTTTTTTTTTGTCATTTGGCAATAGAAACCATTCTGGAGAACTAAACATGACAGAAATGGTATATTGAAACTAATGTTTAGAGCAGACGTGGTAATGCCAAACTGTAGTCATCTGTGCTTCACAAGTCCATTGTACATGGCTCTTAGATGGTCCAGCTGTGACTCAATGCTCATTCTTCAGGAGACCGAGTGGTCACCAAGACTGGAGTCTCATCCAGATGTTTGGAAACTGAAGACTGAGGTTGGACACATGGGGTCCAGGATCCTCAGAGTTCGTGGCAGCCTTGCCTCACCAAACCACACAGGAGCTGACTCTCAGAGGGACCCCAAGGACACACTCTCACCCACAGGTGACTTTCTGTAGTGGTTTGTTAATGGCCATCATGTTGCTGGGCATGGTGATGGATTTTCTATCATTTGCTATGTAGTCACCAGCCTGATGGGACGAAGTGGCCTTCTAGGAACAAAATTTGGGGGATCCTTTTCCTTCGTCAACGTGGCTCTAAAACAAAACAAGGAGACAGCAGTGCAAGAAAAGTATTTGCCCAATGGTAATGTCCAACAGTTTATTATTGTAGTAATTCTTTCTAAAAAACCACATTGGTGTCATCACGTGTCCCAACCTGTGAAATGAGCAATATCACCGTTGTATACTTCTAGCTCTAACTGCTGACATCTTTGTGTCATCCTGGCCTATCTCCTTTTTGGTTTACAATTAATTTTCCTTATATCTGTCTTGACAGGTGCATTGTCCCAAGGCTTACCCTAGCTATGCCCTCAAATGATGGTTGATTTCACTACCCTGGTAATGAAAATTATTCCTGCTCCTTTCCCTGGAATCCAAGAGTTGGTCACCATGGCTCTTGCCCTCAAGGGTCTGCCTTCCAGAGCAAAGGGACTGATAATGCAAGTCAGTGATTTACAAAATCCCACTAATTTACAAAAATGCCTAAAAAGTTAGACTTAAAAGAATATTTTGGGGGTGCCAATTACATTTTTGAAAGTTTTCTTTGTATCTTCATTACATGTTGGTGAATATTTAATATTTTTGTTTCAAGTAGGTGCTTGAACATCTAGATTTAAAATATCTGCTATTGCTGAGAATAGAAAAGAAGACTGGCAGAGATATTCCCTGTGAGGACTGCCAGAAAAAAACACAGAATTTTAACATAGGTAGAATTAAGGTAAGATTTCCCCTGCAGTAGGATATCTCCTATTCATCTTTACAAAGCTGTTATTTGTGAGACTTCTGAGATTACAATGCCAAAATTTTTTTCTTTTTTACTACCTGTCTTAAATTTCTCTTCTAGCTTTACAGTGAAAATGTGCTTTCCTGTCTTTCATTGTGACTCAGCTATATATATAACTTCTGAACTTTGCTGAGAGAGTTTTAACTGTTTCAAATAATTTTACAATATGAGAGTCATTCTTCTGGGTAAAACAGGCATATGTTTCTGTCTGGAAAAAAGAATTTTTCAGTCCTACAACAGGAAAATATCAGTCAGAGAAAGGTATCATTTAACCAACCGGTAAGCAATAAGAATGATTTTGGACACATCCTCATGATGTGTCAATATGAATGTTAGCCTTTTGCTAAGGCATGAATGAATGTAGTTCAGAGTTACTATCCCTTGAAAAGGAAAGAAAATATAGATGGAAGCCCTATGTGTGTGCTCTATTTCAGGAGTCATCCAAAAAAGATAAGAAAATAAGCACTGTGGCCTGAATTTTTTACTTTTTTTCTGTTCCTTCAAAACAGATTAAGGGCAGCACCAAAATTATTCATTGCCCCTCTTTTTTGTGCACACATTCGCTTTTGAAAATGTGTATTGTTTGTAGGTGTAACAGAATATAAGAAAAAGCATGTAAATATTTATTTTGATTCCTGCAGCCATTCACTTTCTTTCTGGATGAATGAGTCTGCTGTATACTCACCACCTTAGCATGTGCACTGCTCAGCCACTTACATGCTTCTAATGCAATCTTGGAGGTTTTTACATCTTCTCAAGTACAGAGGAAACTCAAAATGAACTTAAGCAAGCACTAGGAAAAAAGGCTTTTACACCTTATCTCACAGCTAATGCAAAGGAAATAAACAGAAGTGAAGTGGATACCAGATTTTCTTCAAACTAGAATTTTGAAAACATCATTTTGAATACCTAAAATGGAATGCCTAAGGAGTTTGTTAACAAAGCCTAATTTGTGCATATAAAGTTCATCAATTAAATGTGCACTTAATCATTCCACCCTGGTTAAAGGAGAAGTGCAGCTGGATAGAAAGATTTCAGAAATAGGTGAATTGATGAACTAGTATAAATTAAACAAAAAAAAATATTCAAGACTATCTAACTTATTTCAGCTTTTAATAAGGAAGAACGTTAGTCATAGCTGTTTCAGGATTCACTTTAATACATATTTGATGAGGTTTGAAAGACCTCAGACTTAGAAATTCTCTTTTATTTAGGCTTTTCTAAATACTAAAGTGGAGTCAACCTTGGATTTAAAGGAATATTAGCTCTCTCCTCACATATTCTGTCTAGTCTTGTGAGAGCTGCCCATTGTAGCCAAATACAACAGTTTCTTTAGCAGTGCAGAATCTTAGACACTAAAGACAGCCTCTCCTCAATGGGGGTTACTACAAGGGGAAAAAGAAATTTTCAGTGCGTCAGAGAAGGGACAATCTAATCCTCTTTGCTGGTACATCTGCTCTGGCAGTTTTGCTCTACGAATCAAAAGGCATCCCATTAATTAAAGTTCCTTTTTCTTTCATTTTTATTCAGCTCAAGAAATGTGACCAGTATTCAAAAAAAAAAGGAGAAAAAAAGATAAAGGTTTCAGCCCACTTCAGTCACAAATATCCACCACCAGAAGTGTACGCACTTTGTCTGGTTTCCGCTTTTTTATCTTTCTTTTTCCTTCTCCTTTCTTTCTTTCTTTTTTTCTCTCTCTCTCACTTTCTATCTCTTTCCTTCCCTCTCTCCCCCCCTCTCTCCTTCTTTCTCCTTTTATGGACAGCCTTCTCCTTTGGCAAAGTGCAATACATTCAGAGTCTTACAAAACAAAGCTTTCAGTTCTTGGTGAGCAACAAACTCATCTTTGTTCATGCAGCTCTATTAAGGAAAGAAGGCCAATTTTATGCAGGTTTCAATGGTCTGCAGCACAAAGGCATCTATCTGCATGCAAGCTCTCTGGCAGGCGCACAGCACACTATGAGATCATCTATTTTAGCAATCGCCAGCTGCAATGAGGAACTGTAAAAAATTATAAACTAGTTTATATAGTGCTTTTATTTTTCCAGACAGGCGGCACTACAGATTTATGCATTGTTTTGTGGACAGATAACAAGTGCAGCTAATGAGGTGCCTTCACGTCTAGATCGCAGGATCTGGTCTGCATTTTCCCCTGCGAGTCTAGGTCTGCTTTCATTGGATACTAATGTCATCTATCTTAAGCAGGAAGTGATGCTCGACTGCTTTATCCCTGGGGTTTTAGCTGTTGTCTAAGGAATTCTGGTCCTTTATTTGATGGACTTTTACTGTGCTTTTGCAACCATCCACTATTATTCCGCAGTGGGTGGCCAGCTATTTAACACTTGCCCGTTGCATCATACACTGCCTATAAAGACCACGTACTGTAATTTCACAGCGTGAGGAAAATGAGAATATTTCAGAATTTCTTCTGATAGAAGAGGAAGATGTTTTCAGAAGGGAACTTGAATGGAATTAGAAGGGCTGTTATATAAAAACAAAATAATAATCAGCACATTATTTATTTAATTCAGTAGAGTACTACAGTGTACCATGGGACAAATCCAGCTCTTACCTATTTGACTGCTGGGCTATTCTGCACAGGATGCATAACGTGATCTAAAACACAGTGGAAAGAGCCCCTCCCAATCCAGTTGGGTTTGAACCAGATCTGTGGTGCAGACGGACTTAGAGAAATGAGAAGGCTGGACTGCATTTAGGTGCAGAGTTCAGTTCAATGGGTTTCCTTGTGTGTTAGCATAGGTAGTGGAGAATTGAGTGTCTGAGTAGAGAGTCAACAAGAAAATGTTTTCCCGCAAGGCAGTATTCCTGCTACGTGAAGCCCGCCTTATGACCTGGTGAGCAAGACACCACATAGTAAGAGTGAGAAATTGCATTATGTCAATCCTTGCACAAAAATCACCTTGAGTTTGTTTTTACTGTTCATTGACTGCCAGGAAACCAATGCCTCGTTGAAGGAGAGA